>NW_028185273.1:2508918-2600295 GCF_003343005.1 Rhea americana
GAACCCCTTCTTCCCCTTTCCTCTCTTTGGGGAGAATGAGATGATACAAACAGATGTTAATTGTAGCAGATGTTAATCCTGTCACTTCACGTACAACTGAAAGATGCTCAGATACAGTGCAGATGATGTCATTATAGATCTTATTTAAAACAGAACAGAAATAAAAGAATTAAACAGCTAGAATTCACGTTTCTTAGATGCATTTTCAAGATGAAAGAAGCAAATTGATTTTTTGGTTTTTACACAGTTTTACACAGAAATCACGCTCAAACACTGAATGCCATTGTTTATGACTTACATTTTGCTATGTAATTTTGTGAGCTTCTGCTCTTGTTTTGTCAGCAGCTTCATTTAGTAGCTGCTTCATTACTTTTCAAATTACAGGAGAAAGTAATTCAATTTAATGAAAGCTACTAGCAGTCTGAAGTCAATATTGATGTAAAGCTGCAGTGGAAAAGTAACTAAATTTAATAAAAGAAGCAGTTTCTAAATTAAGCCCTGTGACATATATGATTTTAAATTGTGTAGATGTAAACTCAAAGATATTTKTTCAAATATGCACTTGGATATCAGGTTTGGAATAAAAAAAAATCTGAACAGGAAGTCTGATCACCAGCAGTACTGCTGTAATTTTGCTTGGTGAACACTCTTGATGGGATTTAGTTCTTTTCTGAAACTTAATATTTTAAGTTAATGCAAAAGGCCAGATTCTGAGGCAGRTAAAGATCCCTCCAAGTGAAATTCAGCCTTGTTTGGACACCTGGCAAAGGACTTTGTTGTTTGCAATGCTGAACTTAAAATTAATATAGTGATCTACAGTCTTTTTTATTGTCATTTGAACAAAGGTGAGCAGCGTTAGCAGAATTCACCCCATTGCTGTTAAAGAAAACTATACATTACAGAGGATAATCAAACCATGAAACTTTGCCTTTGCCTCTTGTCTTCTTTTACAAGTATGAAATATGTTCAAAGACATTCATCCCATAAGAGAAATGAATTAACTCTTATACAGAACTGTCTTATGAAGCTATTTGTTTCTTCACATACTCTGGCTAAGGTTAAAAGATATAACAAATATTATGATTCCATATCTAGCACTGACAATTTTACAAAGGAAAACTTCCACACTGTTTTATATATCTATTTGAATAGATTCTAGGATAGCAAAGARGGGGTATAAGAAATATATTTTAAAACCTATTTATTTAAGTGCCACCTGAGTATCTTTCTTATATTACTCTGCCTATGTCTCAGCATAAATCCTTGCCTAGCTTTTTTCTTCCATGTCCATTTCTGTGCTATTATATAAATATAAAAAAGCTAAAAAACAGTTTTTTATATCAAAACATTTTCACTTATTTGTAGATGGAAGACAGAAGAAGGAAACCTTCAGCTTCAGTCATTGTTTCATCTGCTTGTTTCTGACATTTTTATAACATTTTTTATGTTCCTGGGGAGGATGCCTTTGCATCTTATTTTGTTTACTAGTAAAGACTGATAAATGTACTTCTTCAAACAAAGKAGATGTTTTCTAGTCTATATTCTCTAAGAAAGTAGTTCTTGACAGAAAATAGTTCTTGATTTTCTCTGCCATAAAATAAAATAAAATATATATCAAGCTCTTCATACTATGTTTGCAAACATGCTCAGATAATGCCAATAATAGAAGTGCTTATCATATCTGTTAGACTTTTGCAATTAGTCAAATGGCAAGTTATGCATCCTATTCAACTGGCTTGAGATTGGTGTTCTTTGGATTCAGCATTAAGCAATTATCCAATTTCCTTTGTCAGAGAAGGATGGTACACTTGGCTGTACTGTTCTAGCTATCTAGTTTCTTTGAATATCAATGTGTTTGTAAAAAATTTAGAGATAATCATGATACTTTGAAGAATGCTTCACATCCATGTAACCACTTGAACAGACAACTGAATMTGAAATTTTGCAAGTACAGTGTGAGATGTTCCCTTTGAAAGTCTGTTTTTTGTGTATATACAATGTATATAATTTGTGCCTTTACTGGAAGGATGTTTCAGTCAAAATACTCTGGATTTGAGGCTCCTTTTCAACTCAGTATCTCAACATGGAAGGTGAGGGTAGCTCAGATATGTATAGATGAGTTGTAGTAGTGTATCTGAATTACAAATATAAGCAAAAAGGTCTTAACATGCTTATGTACTGTTTGGAGTCTCCTCCTTCAAAAAATTATCRATATGCTTCTGACAGAATACAGATTTTCCTCTGTACCTTTTCCCGTGAGTTTGTTTCCAAACTCAGAGCTTGTCTGACTGCCAGGAAAAGGCAATCATTATGCCAAGTAAATCCTCTCTTTCCTCATGCACTGAGCAAATCTGTGACAGACCAATGCTCAGGACATCTATATTAAACTCATGATGAGTCAGAGCAGGAAAACAGTACAGAAATATTTAGGTAGGCCCAAAAGATTTATCTGCTCAAGTGTAAGCATCTATGAGAGACTGGGATTTTATCTTTCTAAGTAGCTACTTTTTAACACAGAATCATAGAATCACAGAGTCAGTAAGGTTGGAAAGGACCTCCGGAGATCATCTAGTCCAACCTCCCTGCTCAGCAGGGTCACCTACAGCATGTTAGACAGGGTTGCATCCAGGCAGGCCTTGAAGATCTCCAGAGAAGGAGACTCCACAACCTCTCTGGGCAACCTGTGCCAGTGCTCCGTCACTCTCATAGGGAAGAAATTCCCCCTCATGGTCAGGCAGAACTTCCTGTGCTTCARTTTCTGCCCATTGCCTCTTGTCCTGTCACACGGGACAAGTGAAAAGAGTTTGTCCCYGTCCCCTTGACACCCTCCCTTCAGGTACTTGTACACATTGATAAGATCCCCCCTCAGKCTTCTCTTCCCCAGGCTGAACAGGCCCAGCTSTCGCAGCCTTAGATTAATATAACTGATAATAAAACAGATGACTTTCACAGAAGAAAAATCTTGGAAAACAAGCACAGATTTTTCACCCTCAGAAGGCTATCCAAATTAATGACTTCTTTAGAATGAGAAGATAACTATTTCTGTTGATCCTGACTGCTATCGGCAAGTTCTGGAGAAAAAAATTCTCTGGAGAGGACTGAAGAATGAGAGTCTACAGACTTCATAGACTGAGTGGTTAAATCTGCTGACTGGTTTTCCTGGCTTTGATATTCAAGTAATAGGGTCATTTGACTGATATTCAAGTAGTAGGGTCATTTGTTGTTCACCACGTATCTGTTATTATTTATTTAATTTTGACGAAGAAACCTAGAAAACTGGTAGTTTGTCCTTAGATCCCAGGTGGTGGCAGTGGGGCATGCAAAATTCTGAAACCTGCAGCCCACGCCAGTTGCTGGTACTCAGACCCCCCCACACACACACGTGCACATACATGTACATACATGCATGCTTTGGATCTCTCCCATAACCAGTGTCAGATAATCTACCTAGTAGTCAGCCCCAGATCCTCTATTCTCCAGTTGCCACATGTAGAGTCACACATATGAAAGGGTCTCTTAGTCGACCCCCAGATCCCCCCAGTCTCTCCAGTTACCTGGCTTGGACCTCCTGATCCCTCTGATAGCCAACTGTTAGACTCTCTAATCTCTCCAGTACCTGACCCAGACTTACGGCTGCTTCAATACCTGGCTCTCAAATCTCTTATTCTAGTTGCAGGCTGATTGAGCTTGATATTTGATACTGATTACACACTGACATGCAGCACCCACACACTCCAGTCTTTCCAGTTTCTGGCACCACAGACACATGAGCCACTATGACCCATGGTCCAACTTTAGTTGCCGGTGCTGAGACTTCCATWCCTACAAGTGCAGACAGATTGGAGAGATCTTCATCAAAGAGAATAGATAGAAATGGAGTTTAATGAGAGGACAGGACAGACTGCCAAGACTGGGTGCAGAGTACGGCCAGATAAGCACACTGAGCAGCTACTTGTTTATRTGTAATTGTTCCTTCTATCCCCTTCTTCGTTTTCCAGTTATTACTTCCCAAACCACCTTGATTCCTATTTTTCCCCTAAACATCCTATAATGAGGCTTTTGCAGTCCCAAAATGCTCTTCCCAGCATCCCCAGATAAGTTCCTTACACCTGGGCAGCAGCTGCCTTCGTTGGTGCATGTGATAGTCCAAGGAGCCTCACCATTGCCTGGTCTGGCAGGTGCCACCCTGGCCACAGAGCTGAGGACCTCCTGGGATGGCCCCATGAGGGCTGTGTCTTTTGGAGCAGGCTATTGGGGCTCCCCTATCTACTGTTGTGCCTCTGGGATCCTTTGTGTGTGTGGAGATGAACCTAACACTGGTTATTTTGAAATGTATTATACAAATTAAAGTACATTTAATGTCTTTATTATTTAAAAAATCAACTTAGAGGAGAGGGAGAGAGAGAGCAGGAAGTGATTATTAAAGAATATCATTTGCTCTCTGGACTGGCTTAAGACACAATGAAATTTTGACATCTGAAAGCATACTGGAGCTCAATCTCAGTTACTTTTATGCGTGTCTTGGTGTGCCTAGCCCATAATTTTAACAACTTCCTTTAGAATAATGTGGGGTTTCTTTCTCTCTCTTACTCTTTCATTTCCTCTCCTTTTTGTAAGTTGCCAGAACACAATGCTCATGTGCTGTTCAAGGTATACATATGTATGAAATATACCACATAAAATCAATACCTTCAAAATCTACAGAACTATCTTGTAAAATTAAATGTGACTTAGCTTTAGGAGTTGATTCAGTTGCATGTTTGTGTTTGGGGTGCAAAAATACAATAAAAAGGAGAAAAGAGGACCCTGGATTAAGAGTAACCCTGCAGAAAAGGTTACATAGTCTTCAATTTTACAAATACTGATATTAATAACAGTTGAAATTCTATAGGCATATCAATTAACATTGTTATTTTAAAGGACGTATTACTTCATATGTAATTCACAGACATATTACTTTATGTATTTGAAAAGGCTTAATAGCTGTATTTCCCTAAAGCATTTTAAATGGAATATCAGTAATACCACCTATCTTTTTATGTCACTACTTTGAGCTCGGGAGATCTCAATATATTCTATGAAAATGTTACTACTAGTATGTCCCTACTGAAATATAACACAGGAGACAAGTAGTGCACTTAGAACTGGAATTACCTTTCTTGAGCGAGAACCACCAAGTCTATTACCTGTTTGACAAGGCTTGTTTGACTTTACATGCTATTATGACTCTTGATACCTCATGTTACTCATGCTTTACTGAGTGTTGTATTGCCCAGCTAGCAGTTTCAAGGACCAGAAAAGTGGCAGGATAGTGAAATGTTTCCTTTCAATCCACCTTTTTTTTGCCATATTTAATCTCTGTTAAAATGTATAATAAGAAATCATTGATGCTTAATTCTTCATTTTATAGCCAATAATATTGGAATATTTTGTTAACATTTTCTTTTTAGAAAATTTTTTAATTTATTCTTTAAAAAGTTGTTTACATTTTCAAGCAAAAATTACCTTCTTTCGCTTTGCTAATGACTGAGATGTTGTTGTTGGCACAGTTAAAGCAATGTAGCTGATTATTTTCATATGTGTTGGCTTATTTAATCCCCTGTGTAAAGGAGTGGCAAAAGTACATGACTGAGAGAGACACAGATTCTACCTAGTTCCTTACTTGATCCCACAGAATAGTTCAGGCAGAAATTTCCCTGCATAGGCAATCTGCCAAAGTTTCCTCTCTGTAGAAGAATGCCTTAGCAATTCTCGGTTTATTCTACACAAGTATGTTCCTGTTTGTTTTACTTCATGAAAAAACTTCCTGTTTTTCATGGAAAGGGGCTTTACTTCTCTACATTCTACTCAGTATGTGAATGATAGGATTTCTTGCAATATTTTAAGGATAAAGGCACTGCAAAAATCATTCTCTCTTGACTATGGTATTTACGTTTTATTCTCCACTATACTTTGGAGAATAGTTACGTTATGTTTTCTTTAGTCTTCCCTCCAGCTCCCTTTCTCCAGAATACTTTTTAAAAATCTAGTTCATTACATAGATTATGTTTACACTACATTCCCACAAATAGTCTTTTTTGGCATAAAGGAGAGACTCACATTTAATTCCAGTGGAAAGAACAGGACCAAGATTTGAAAGGAAGATAGGACAGGGACAGAAAACTAGCACTAGCACAATACTGTCTAAAACTTGTATTTATACCTGGAGTTGCTCAAGAATGCTAAGGCCTGAGAACATTGACTTTATCATATTAATAGGGGTCCCGTTAATTACTAGGCTTCACCCTAAGAAGCATCCTGTATGAGAATTAAGATTAGAACATATAGAACTATTTCCTGAATTTGAGAAACAAAATAAGGCTCTGTTAGTTCTTTCCTGTTCATTTTTTCACAGCATAACACAAGTCTTTTCATAAACAACAGCAGAAACAAAAGCCAATAGCATGGAAAAGGAAATGAATCAAGCAAYATTCTCATACAATGGAGCATTTAAAAACTCTCCTTTGACCTATCATCTATTCAATAAGCTTCTCACTGAAAGAAGGAAAATTAGTCTGAGCTACACAGTTATGTTTAAAAAAATTAGAACTTTTAATATTTTTAGAAGGTCTTGACTCTGTACTCAAGAGATTAGCCAACTTGAAATAACTGCAGACTGCCTCTGCTTTTTACCTCCGTGCATTCAGGGATAAGAAATTGTTGTGACTTTTCAAGCTATTTGTCTTTTTTAGTCATCTGGCAAAACTCCTTCTAAATTGAGCTGATAAAGTGGCTTCTGTCTCTCCCATTGTCTTCATTTTTCCATTCAGGATCTCCTCTAATTTATAACACAATTTAATAATAATTCAGGCTCTATTATGGATAATAAACTTAATGTGTGCTGCCAGCCGTACCCAAGGTCTCACGTAAGATGTGTGCTGTTATCTCTGCACAACTAGATGCTTTCCATTAGTCATTCGGTTCCCAGTTAAGGAATAATCATCAATAGTAATAACTTGCAATTTCAGATTGTTTTCAATCCCAGAAGACTGCCAAAGGCTTTAACTGCTTAATGTCATGATCTAGCAAGATATATGAAAGTGTTTAACAGCACACAAAAATGCCAGATTAAAACTGTACACTCCATCAAGTTTGGGTGAGCATGATGTAATTATTCTATGTAGGATTTTGCAGCTACACGTAAAGTGTTTAAAACYTCCATTTCAAGAAAACAGGGTGAAACTCACCACCTGTGCAACTCAAAGTCATTCCATAAGTCAATAGAGTTATTTACACTCACTGAAGGTGTCACTCTATTTGCCTCATTAGAAAGATCAGGGAGCATTTAGATCAATGTTACTTCCGGTCATRTTGGGGTACTAATCTGATATAAAAATACTATATTACATGCTGAACCCAGATTTCAACCAAATTTCAAGTTATTATTAACTACAGAAATAAAATTAGGGACTGAATGATAGCTGATGAAAGAAAATAGGAGCTGCATTTGAAGACTGCAAATTGTTTTCATGCTCAGATCTTTTCAATTGGCTGTGARGAACAAAGGGAAACAAATAATTTATTATCTTCTTTAAGAAAGCCATGAAAAARCTGTCAGTGTCTACATCATTCCATTCTCCTTACTTTGAGAGGAACTGCTTTGTATCTGATCTCTTAACCTTAAAAGAAACGATCCTCCTGATGATGACATAATGGGTGGGATTAAGCTTACTCATATTTAAGGATTTGCAAGTAGACCTCTACAAACATGTCAATTTTCATTACAGTCAATGCAGAACTAGTCGCTATATTTAACAGAGCCAAAAAAGCGATTTAGTTCACCCTAAGAACATACCTACTGGCTCATTCCTAAGGGAATTCCCTCAGGCATCTAATGACACTTGTGATACCTTGGGCATCCTGAACAAGAAGTAGAGGGTCTAGATCCTGTGTCTAATCTAGCCATATGGTATTATATTTTTACATGCAAACTATATATACAATTAAATCCCAAATAATACAAACCATTATAAGTCTATTTTTAGTCTATTTTTAATAGTGAAGCTAACACAGGGTCAGGGCATGTGAWCAAGCAGTGCTTTTCTGTTCAATTGTTAGGACTTTGTTCCAGATACTGCCTGAGCAAAATGGAAGTAGCACTGGTGAAGGAATATTCCTAATAAGTGTATCCTTTCTTTTGAGAATGAAGAAATCTGGGAAACAGAAACTACTATTTGTACTTAGTCTGTGTTGTGCTACATGGAACCTGGACTTGTTAAGTCTATTTAATAGAAAGGTTGTCTTTTTGTCTCATCTCTTTGAACTCAGAATTAGATTATTTAGKGGTGATCTAATCTTGTCATCTCATTTTCTTCTAGATGTTTTGGATTATTAAACAAATAACAATGAGTTGGCATGGAGAAAAAAAGTGTTTGAAAGGGCAACATTCTTGTAATCTCTCAGCATATCTATATTGTTGCCCAGAGGAAGGAACAATCACCCAGCTATAGGATTTTGGAACAAAATTTAGCCATCTGTAATTGTAGCCATTGCTGTACCCTAACACCTGAACAGAAATTGTGCTCTACTGCAAGATGCCACAGATGCTAAACCCCCTTCCTGGTGGTTTAGCTGCCCTATTATTTCTAAAGTCACCTGAACAAAGATGACAGTGTAAGTTTCTAGTGTTATTTACTTGAAGGAAGTTTTTTTTTTTTTTTTTTTTTTTTTTTTTTTTTTTTTTTTTTTTTTTTTTTTTTTTTTTTTTTTTTTTTTTTTTTTAAGATTGAGAAGTAGTATGGTTACATCACTGTTTGGTATTTTGATGACCAAATTTTACAGTTCCTAGCTACTATCAGTCTCCAATATCAGTCTCCAAACCCTCTACACATTATTTCTGGTTTTGCAAGTTCTAACACAAGTAAAATTCATCTAAGTAATTTGTCTTATTTCCATTGACTGAGACACTACTGCATAGAAGACGAAGACTTTTAGCAGGAGCTTTTGGGAGATATAGTTCTACATAATCTCTGTTGAATCTGTGTTTAGCAAATCACTCCGAGATCAGACTAGTTAAGATGTAATGTAATGACCTGTGTGTTTTGTTTCAGGATTGAACCAATTTTAATATATCCAGGGCCACCTGAAGACAGTCAAGAATTAATATTAACAAAATAAACCCTGGATTATATGTATTCTAAAAAGAAATCTGGCTAGTAATACTAGAATACTCTTTCCCTGAAATCATTGTAGTATATTTTTAAACAGTTAAGGCATACAATGATTTAACCAAAGACTTCTACCAATCCCCAGTACACCCTTCACATGAGTCATCATATTTCTGATGAGTATAAGCAACTTCTAACTGAAAATACTATAAAGGTAACACGGGCCATGAACTAGTTATCTAGTAGCTGGTACGTGTCATATTGCCTTAAATTAGCCTTTGCAGCCTTCATAGACTGGCATAAGGGAGCTTTTCTGTTACCATTTTGTAAGCATGGCATTAAGGACATTGACATGCTGTACTTGTGGTAGAAGACCTGATCGGTGTTTGGGAATATATAAGACAGAAGAAGCTGGCTTTTAGTAGAGCTAAGATAATCTCAGTTCTCTCTCTCCCAGTAAAATGAATGAGATAGTTGCCAATCACTTTAAAGTATTTAGGATGAAATATTACAGTTCTTAACAGCTAATTGGAATGTGACCKCGATCTAGGTATTTTTCCAATGCAATAGGAACTGAACTGCAACAAATATCGTTTTAGCCATTTTCTCTGAACTCTTCATAAAACTTAGATATCCTGAATAAAATTCCAGTATTGCAAATAGGTCATATCTAATTATTAATTCAATGACTGAGCTAGGAATATTACTGTCTGGAGATGATCCATATAAAAAGTTTGCTGGAAGTTATCAGCTTTGTTTTCTAACATGTGATGTAGTGCCAGGCCTTGGCACGGAAGTATAATCATGATGTAGTGATGAGAGCAGTTAGTTCCAGACTGACACAGCTCTAACTCTGTGAATAATTTTTAATAAGGATTTATTTCATATTAACTCTGGTCAGTGAYTTCAGCAATGGGAAATATGTGTGTAATTCAGTGCTCATTCTTGATTGTTTATCTTTATTTAAGAAAAGAAAAAAAACCTTGCTGAAGTTTATAAAGCTCCTACCTGAGCCAGGCAGCTATAAATATACTGGCTCTGTTTTGTAAATAGAAAGGTCATATATATATATAGGAGAAATACACAAATGATCCAAGGCTGAGGATCAGAGTTTGTTCTCCATCACATCAGAGAATAATCACTGCCTTTGTAAAGAAATAAAGGATTTCAGCAATATGCATTAGATATTCATTTCCCAATTTCTTTGCTCTGGGTATTCATTAATATTCCTGATTACGTACCAGGAAACATAACTGAGAAAATAAGTATTACTACTTTTAGGAGGAAATTGTGCAAGGATTTGCTAAAGGACTAGATTCTCAAAAATATTTGAAAGACTTGTTCTTAGGTAAGTCATTAATTTCTAATAGTCCAATTGGAAATAGGCATCCTGTGTAGGAATTAGGTCTCTAAGCATCACTGAGGTTGAAGGCCTTATATAGTTTGTCTAGCAAAATGTCTACAGATGCTTGACACAGATTTTATTTTTCTCATATGAATTAAACACTAGATAGAACTGCTTTGCACACCAAATACTGAAAAACAGCTGCATGTAAAAAAAGTCATGTGCATCCCTAGAGCATATAATGTGTACATCATGCTTTCTCATATTTTGAGAGGAACATTCTCAAATATCATTTCAATTCCATTTTTACAGTATTCTTACAATCCAAGTCTTGTCTCAGAAAAGTACTGCCAGAATGATTTTATACTGTCAACAAATTAATAATAGGACAGGACATAAGAAATTTTGTTTYACTAAAATGATTTAGCAACAGCATTTGTAATGTGCTCTGTGTGCAGCAATTAAGAGTCCAGAGGCAATTTAGGGGTGGCTGTAGGGGAGGGGAAAGAAGAAGAGAAAAAAAGAGAAGAAAGAAAAAGAAATTGCTTAGAGCGCACACAGTAAGAACGGAGGGAACTGAAGCAGAAACATTCTCTAAGCTGCAGAGACCAACTCTGAGTGTGTTGACACCCAACCGAAGCTCTTTCAGCATGGTATTAATTAGCAACTGACTTAAGTAACAATGTACATGCTAGAAGCATTACATCATCTGAACTTGTCACTGGCTGTTGAGTAAATAGCTGTGAGGACCGGATACTATTGCATTACAATTTCTTTGAGTTCTTTCACAAAATCCCAGGCACGGATTTAACAGGGAAGCTAATGGGCTTTAGCCCCTTCTCTCCCTCCATCCCAGCTCCTCTCCTCATTAACAACACTGCTCCAGCAGAGACTGGGTGTCAGGTGATGAGGGAAGTGGCAGCATCTAACTCTGCATACAAATACCAAATTGGTGGCCATTTTCTGTGAAACTAATAAAAAGACTCCCACTGAAGTAAATCGGAGTTGCATAAGAATCTTGCACTCTGAAAGAGCAATTATGCTAGACAAAGAACAATGATAAAAATATCAGTTCAGCAGTGCTAATGTGCATATTTGTCTTTAAGCAGGCACATAAATGTGTTTTGGTCTATAATCCATTTAAGCATGTACTTAACTTTTAATACACTGGACTTCAACATACAATCTTAAACCTTTAGGCTCAAAGGTATTTTGTCTTCGAGATGCCACAATGAATGAATATGAGTGAGTTTGTCTCTTACAGAGTTTCAATAAAGATGTCCTAGTGCAGTGAATAGCTATTGAAAAAAAATGTAATTATAAAACCTTTAGTATAGCTCCATTCACTCAGTTAATGTGTTCAGGACATGAATCTGATCTGCTGTGTTTGATAGGAAGCAGAGGATGAACTTAGTTTGATATATTCTTTCTTTTTGTCTTCCTTGGAACTACTCTTGCATTTGTGCTATCAATATAGAAGTTTACAATTTCTTACTGAGAAATCCAGAAGGCTCATGTGATATTTAACAAGGATGCAATTCAGAGATTTCTTTAGGAAGTACTACTTTAAAAGATTGTGAGAGAAAAAAAAAGGTTGAAGTCTGGGAAACAGAAACATATAAGTGAGGCTCACAGAATTCTGCAAGGGGATGTAACTCTGTAAATTCTGCAGTATAGTAARGATGATTTGAGGAGCTCATCTGTAGAAATTTTCTCTTCTTATCGTCACACCTTTTATTACTTTCATCGAAGTCATCATCATCATCATAAGCAATTTTCCAGAAGAACAACAAAATAAATGTAGTCAAACTAACCAGGGCAAATCATGCAAAATTAGCTGATATGATCAAGTAAAGGGCCCTCATAATACAGCTATCATGAACTATGGATCTTACACAACTACAGTTGAGAATGTTTAATGATCAACTCAGATGTACTTATGGAAATAAGAATCAACAACTATTGCATCTATCAATTTATGTTAAGGAAGATAACCAGCTAGGAAAAAAAATAGATAGAAGAAAATTTGTCCTTTGTATGAAAAGCTGGAATAGAACAAAGTTGTCTGTGCACTCCAGGGCAAAGAGGTACGCAAGACTGGAGGAAAGAAACGACAGCTGTATGCTTGTAGCAGGAAGGATCAGAGAAGAAGCTATGAGACAGAAGAAACTTCTGGGGTAGCTCAGAAGATTCTGACCAACCCTGTCCAGAAAAGTGAGGAAACTGGAAGAGGGAAATATGTCTAGATATCATTTTTTTAATGTAGCTATCAGTATGCTTGTGCTTTCTTTCTTAAGTGAAGAGCGTTTGGGTTCAGAATTCCTATCCGTGTATCTGTTCAAAAGTAAAAAACAATTCTTCAGAGAGATTCTGGTAAATATGCAAAAACAGTAGGGAAAACCATAGTGAGCTGGCACTAGTTATGATTCATGCATATTTCAATGTAGAGTTATCTCATGGCAAAAAAAAGATTTGAAGTAGGAGATCTGTGCTGGCTGAGAATCAATGCTAATGCCAGRCCTACACTGAAAACAGCATAAATTTCAAGAAAATCTCATAATTATCACTGAAGACTTGATTTAGGATTTTGACTGACAGTGCTGGCAAGATCAACATACTGAAGAAAAGATCTTGGCTTTGGAGAGTTTAACATTTTAAATCAATTCCGAAAACAATTTTTTTCAAGAGATTTTCATCTTAATTGTCTGACATTTCAAACCATAACAGATAATTTCCCAATACCCATATTGGTATTTTTTTTGCTTCTATCATTAATTTCCATAACTATAAAAACCTTAAAAGATGTATTCATTTTTTAATTAGCACTAAAACTTTTTTTTCCCCTTCTGGCACTTACCAGCATCATAGGAATCTGAAAAAAATCAGAAACTTTAGATTAACTTGTCTGTAGCTACGGTTCAGGAGGCATACTCTTTCTAAACAGCTATTTTCAAGCTCGCATAACTTTCTGGAAAGGTTATTCTTTGGACTGAAATTTATCATGTTTATTTCAATGCATAGACATTTCAGAAAGCATTCCACAGAATGTCAGATGGATGCATATTATCACATTTGAATCTCTCATTGCACATTGAAACAAATGACTCCATGCATTTATATCAATTTGCAATCAAGCAAGCTTTTTCTTCCTTTTTTTTTTTTTTTTTACCAAGTAGGATTTATCTCTCTTTTTCACATTTGAAAATTGCACACACTCAAAAGACAAACAGAATGCATTTACATTTTATGTGCATTTACTCACCACATTTTTTAAATGTAAGAAAATTTAATGCAAACAATATGTTAATGCAACATTAGTCATGAGATTTGCTGAGAACTTAAACAGCACAAGTCAGAAACTTATCAGCCAAATTATGGTTCCCACAGCAACATTAAGTTAGCATATTATACATATATATGTGACATAAATAAAATAAAGTACAGTTTATAGAGATATAAAATACTACATATAAACAAGACGATAACTTGTTTAAAATTACAGGTCTTGAAGCATCTATAACTTATCTTGCATTAGTTACAGCTGCTTTRGGAACAGTAACACTGAAATTTGTGATTTTTATCTACTTACATTCTCACAGTATTGCGCATAATGCAGACTTTTCCCCAACTTATTATATATTGTAAATTTCTATAAAAATAGTTTTTAATAGTTTCATCAACTAATGATTAATAATAATTTACTCAGGAAAATTTTCTATTTAGTCGCTAAGGGTATTTTGCAACAATTAAAAATTGTGAATATTCAGAGAAGATAGACCTCCAAATAAAGCCTATACCTCTAAGTATTCATCATGTAAAGCAGAACATAAAAATGAAGCACGATTAAATGCCTCATGAAATAAAATTTGGAGTATTAAGATGTTTTAGAATAACACTCTCTATATTCCTAGTATCTCTGTTTCCACACATGCATGCTAACTGGCTCTGAGGGAAAGAATGGTAACAGCAATTGCTGATTTTAGAAGGAACACAAATTGAAAGGGAAAGTAAATTGACAATTTTGTTTTTTGAGATTCTAATGCATTTAGGGCTCTATATGTCACTCAGATGAGCCTGTGATTAATGCTCACTTTGGTGGAGTGGTTACCATTTAGGAACCATCCTTTTTTAAGTGCATTATTAGTTTTTAGCTCAGTAAGKTCCACATCTCCATGGTGATGTCAGGGATTAAAGTGCTAAATATATTTTAATATAGTAAACATTAGTAACAGTAAAACAGTAAAAATTAGAAATCCTCCAAATATTTTCCTGTAGCGCACATTAATGAAAACAACCAAAATAGTGAAAAAAATATTTTCAGAGGCTTTCAGAGGCTTTTTTTCTTTACTTTACTTGCCTTATTTTGAAATGTGATTGATGAAATTAATTTTTTAACCTTAGTTTCTTGATTCTTTACTTCTTGCTTAAGCAGTTCATAATCAAGGAAATGAAAAGAGACAAAACTCTCAAAATGGAGAGGGTATTTTTTGGCAAAGATTAGCAGTCATTCAAAATTTGTTTACTGTAAAGAGATCTATGGATGGAGTGAATTTGATGGAATAAGAGGGAAGTTCAACTTATCCAAATATTAGTTAGTTGCCTAAGATAAAGAAGTAATGACATAGTAAAGATGATCACTCTGTATTATTTCTTCCTTACAGGGATTTTCTCAATATTGCTCTWAATAGGATTCCTGTCTGTTGTTATTACTGTTTTTTTTTTCATCTCTCAGTTTATCAGCAACAATGAGGATGAAAATCTTTTAACTTGATCTGTTTTTGTGATTCAAATATTTGTCAAGTGTCCAAATAGCCTATCTTGGCTTAGTCCAACAGCACTAAGCATTTCCTAGAGTTTTCCATCTATTTACTAACTAAACCTGGATCTGACTACTTAGCTATCATCACTAGCTAAAACACTTAAATTGTGGTGTGGCTCCAGATCAATTTTGAATGTAATTTCCATATACAAATTAAATGGGCTTCTGATTGTGAAAAATTAAAAAAAAAACAATTAAAATGGAAAATTCTTAGAGAGAGGAGCTTTTTATGGTAATTAATATTAAAGTAACCACCAGTAAGACAGAAGGTTTATCACAAATCAAATAAATAGAAATAGAGAACATAGATACAGACCATTTTCAGTGTGTGTTTCTCTTCACACTATTCTCAACCACTGACAGTTAGAGAGTAGGATAAGAGAGCTTACAGGAGGGAATTACAGTGGCTGATGTACGTGTGTGAGAAGATTTATTAAAATACAGAAAAGGATTACGTATATGATAACTTTGGGTTTACAGTTAGRTGGCAAAAAGACTTCAAAGTGATGAGAAGTAAGAATCTGCTTACAGTTCGTCTCAGTGAAGAACAATGGAAAGACTAAGTTATAAAAAGAAAGTAGTATCAAGAATGCATTTCTCCTGTCTTTGAAATCATGTAAATACTAGCATACTTTGATAAAAAAGCATGCAATTTATATATCTGTACTTATTCTGTATCCCTTTATCCTTATTTGCAGAATTTACAACCAATAGCATAAATGATTTTCTTTCTACAAGTTTTGTTCTATATTATTCTGTTTGTCTGTGTCCTCTTCCATATATAATTATTTGCGTTAGACCTTTTAAGAATGTTGAAGTATTTCAACRTAACCCCTGTTGTAAATCCAGCTAGAATAGGTAGAAGATAGAATTCAAATGCTACCTGTTGTATAGTCAAGTTCAGATGCAGATGTCAAGGGCTTGAAGAATCTGTATTCTCATAGTACTTGAATCTTTTGTTACTAAACATCAYCATTCTAATGGTAGCGAGATGCTACTGATTCCTTAACTTTAATTCACTCATACAACAAACACACCAGAAGCCTTGGTTAGGTTAGAATTTAGATTCTGGTATTTTTTCATCTGAAAAAGCTTGAAGGATGCTTTTCCTAGATTTTGGTCTACACTGGTGCAGTTCTTGCAGTATTACTCGTACTGTTTTATGTCTACCATTATGAATATGAAATTGTCCATATAGCGTTACACAAAAGATGTAATTTTGGGGCAAGTATTTTGAAAACAGACAAAAACTCCTAACAGTGGTGTAAGATTTTGCCTAGTCCATATTTTTTTCTTAGTGCAGATCAGTTTCTGTCTAAACTAGACCTAAATATTCTCCTGTGCASGAGACATTGCAATATTTCTGCACTGTAAGTGCCTGTGCACTATCCGAACTATTAGAGTGTTTTTTGTGTTGTCCATTCTCCCTTGTTAAAGTTTAAATCTATCATTACTTATTTCCGAAGAACATAGAAAACAATTTGTTGCTTTCCTTTCTGTGGCAGCCACACATTTATTTGAAGATATTTCTCATATCTCTATTAAGTGTTTTACTCTTTAGCTAAATCTTTGCTCATTTGCCTATTTTCTAGGAAATGATCACTCTTCTAGAGTTTCCCTCTGGTGATCAGAGCTCCACTTTGGAGCTTTGTCTCTAGGAATCACTTTTTAAATTTAATATTTTCATGCCTAAAATATTGTATTTCTTATAGAATATAGATAAGTTTTATCACACTTGTTTTTCATTGTACATTTTTTAGCTGATTATTCTGAGTAGCATTTACTTCTCTAATTGAACTAAATCTTGCTTTTTTTGTGGCCAGTTCTGTTGAGACTATTTTGAATTCTAATGTTGCCTTGCCAAATATTTGCAGCTTGTCTCTACATGGCATTTTTTATAAATTGAACAAATGAGCTGTTTCATCATCCATGTCCCTAGTGGAATGGAGACTACATCCAGGTCAGGCAGCTATGAGACGATACTAGATATAGCCCTCTAGCTTGATAACAAACTGTCAATAAACCTTTTCCCTGAGGGGAATTTCCCTGAGGAAATGAGTGGTTTACATTTGTGTTATACTCTGACACTCATCCTTGGCTGTTAGACCTAACTTCCATTTCATAGGACTCTTGCTGAGTTTAGTTCCTGGAAGAATGCTTCTCTCTATCCAATATCTGTTTTCTTTGTTTCTTATTCGAAATGTTGTTCAAATGTCCCAAAATTGACATGGATACAAAATAGCCAGTAGCTGTTAGAGCAGCTATATCCCTTATTACAACAAAGTCTTGTACTTTGGATATTCAGATGTTCACTAAATAAATGAGCCCTACTTATTCTATTTTCTTGATCTAGTGAATCACAGAACGGCTGAGGTTGGAAGGGACCTCTGGAGATCATCTAGTTCAATCTCTCTGCTCTAGCAGGGTCACCTAGGGCATGTTAGACAGGATTGCATCCAGGGGGGTTTTGAATATCTCCAGAGAAGGAGCCTTCACACTAATGGACCTTTGATATTTCCTCTGTGTTGTTGTTTCATAGCAGAAAATAATTCTGATACACCTTCTTGGTACTTGTTTCGCTTTTTGATTTAGGCTGGAATTTTCAGGTAGGACACTGATAACCAGATGGTTTCATTTAGCAGAARTAAATGCTGAGGTATATTTAAACAGAGTCTTGAAGATTGTTTGGTAAAAGCAGAAATAAGTGAGTCTCGGTAGTGGAATAGATGCCAAGTCCTAAAATTTTGGAATGAATACTTAACTTTCAGGTTTTTGTGGTATACTACAGTTCCCTGTGATTATGACTGGGATTGAAGCCTACCTAGTTGCAAATGTCAGCCTTACACCAGTGTAAAATTTTGAAAATAATAGAGTATCCAAAAGGCARCTTCAGAAGTAGGGAAATGAGAGAGAAGGTTTTCTTCCGAGAGCCTCTAAACTGCTTGTGACAAAATGAGAAGCTCTAAATATAGGGCTGACTTGCCAACTTACTGATAAATTTTAAATAAAACATTTAGTCAAGTCTGAGTTTGCACTTTACACATTCAGAGCTCTCAGGAAAGTGTGATAAGAGCATTGTATTTTACTTTAACAGATCAATTTATACTTTAAAAAGGAAAAGGATGTAAATCTCAAAATGCATTCTTTAGAATCAATCAAATAATCCTATATCTGCTTTGCACAACATACRTGAATAATATTCCAAGAAAAGTAACATTTTATGGTCATTTTGTAGTGAAGTAAGTGAATGTCAAAAGGAAACGTAGCAGAGAGGGAAGATTGGAAAAGAAGAGATAAAATTTGCTAAGGGCAACCAATCTTGTTTATACTGGCAAACTTGCGTGTAAACTCTAAATATTTTTTGTTTGTTTTTAAGTTTTAAATAGGGCAAACTTTATGTTCTTAAATTACTATATGCATATTTGCAAAAATTGCTCATGAACTTTGCAAGGGCTGAGTGTGTTTATAGTAAGGTCATTTTGCAGGTAAACATTCATAAATATAGTAAGTGGATGTCCCCGAGCTTAATCTCTCGTGTGTCGACAACTTGTCCTATTATATCTTTATATATCTAGCTTGTTTTCTTCCATGTATGGTGTCCCTATAGTAGAGCCAATTCTAAATATGGGAAATTAATTTCAGTTTGGAAGGAAGACTGGAGCATGCAGTGAGGCATAACAAAACCTCTTGTTGATTCACTTTTGAGTTACCTCTGCCATGTCTATCCAAGAACATTCACAAAATCATTTAAAGTTGTAATCTAAAAATGTCATGTAAAAAACAATGAGTGGTGAATTTTTAAGAGGATGTAAAGTTTTTTATCTTTTCTTGATCATCCGTTTATTGATTAAATACGAAATTTTTTGTCTACCTTCAATTTATGCAATTTTCTCTAYGGTGTGTTCTACAGTTGTGGTGTGATCTTTCAGCTGAAATCTCAACTGAGATTACTTTACCATTATGCTGAATGGGTTCTTCAGTTTTGGGCAGTGTATTCTTAATATTGTTATTAAGGACCAGAATTAAAGATACATAAATGACATAAATTTCTCTCTTCTAAATTATTAAAATTTCTGACTGTTATTGTAACTGTAGTCTGAATTTTGAATATTTTAGTTTCTAGTTTGAACACGGTTATAAACCTTCTAATGATACTAGCATTCAGTATTACAGACTGAATTCAAAATAATGTGACATTTTTAGGCCAAGATATTTGGCTTTGAGCCAGAAACACTTGGAAGTACTCCAAGAAATCTGAAATTCCAGAGTCTTAAAATTCCCATACCTCAAATAGAAAACAAGTAACAGCAGATTGAATTTAAAGAAACACCTTAGAAACTGTTATACCCCTGGAAAAAATAGAAGGATTTGGATACCAGAATCGTATATATAACGGAAAGGTAGTTTTAAGTGTAACCAGGAAAACATCAATCCTCTTCCATGTTTAGATATTTTTACTTGCCGTGCTATCATTAAAAAATAGAATAAGCCCCCTGCATTTGTATCACATACACACATTTTTTCCTTTACAAGGCCTCATCCTGAATTTAAATGGTCAAAACTGCCACTGACATCAGGACTGAATCCAAGATATTTTTTTTCAATATGAAGGCATCCATTTCTTTTGGCACATGCATTCAAACATGCATATATCTGGTTTTATATATATTATTCTGCAYCTATTATATGTATAAGAATGCCTTATTCTGTTAAGCATGGTGTCCTACTGAAGTAACGTGGCCTACTTGACATAAATAGATGGGACATGTCACCACATGATGCGTCACTGTGGACATAGGAACAGACGTGCTGTTCAGAAAACTGTGGTCAAAATGTCTGTAATATGTGATTAAAGAAATATTTATTTYTCGAAAGTAAAAGATTTGCTACCCACAAAAATGTTACTCTGGTAAAGCTCATGTCTTCAGTACTTTTGCTTTTAATAACTATGGTGAATATTGTATCATATAGCCCCTTTTGGTTGAAATCTATCGGAATCATGCTAATGTCTTTCAAAAAAGACTCGCTGAAACTCTTCTGCCATCACTAGAACCAAATATGACAATGTTTCCTTAAGGAAATCTTTCTTCAAAGATAAGGTAAATTCTGCCTGACCAAAAATGGTAGAAGGTAGTTAATCATTTGCTTTCCTGAAAAAAGAGTTTTACTGTGTGTTTTGAGCGACATAGCAGTATAAAACGTATTTCTGATTGTACAGAAAAATCCTTCCTTGATTTTCTAGGTCTCTTTATTGAGAAACATATTACAGGGTTTAAACTTCACACAACGAAGTTTTTTTTCCCTATCTTTTTTGTTAATATTACATAGTCCTTTTATTTCTTCCATTGATTTTGAAAACTGAAAAATAAATGCGTTGTTGAAGAAATATCAGCCAATAAAATTTATGTGATAGAGTCTAACTCTTTAAGTTGTTCATAATGGATGACTGCTATGTATTTATAGAAAAACTAATTTTTATTGGGGAAAAATGGAAAAATGCAGTTCTTGCTTATCTATATGTATTTTATTTATTACTTAGAATAAATTTGTTACTTAAATGTTGCTAATGATGGAACAAATAGCTTCTGATCTAACTTTGTCGACTTCTGGAAGTAGGTGAGAGGACAAAATTAGAAGGACAAAGAGGCTGAAAAATAGGTTTTTCATAGGTCTTAGAGGTAGAATATTGAGCAGTTCTTGAGCTCCCCAAGTGATAATATAAGGAAACTTACTATCAACTTTTATTCAAGACTATTAATACCTTACTTTTTATTTGCTTTGCTGTTTTGTAAACAAATACCATAATAAGGATATGCGGCCCATGATAGTGAAAAAGTGAAAAGGTGTGACTAGATCATAATGGCAGATGTTACACTCTAAGTTTGACAAGACCAAATGTAAAGTTTTTATTGAGATTTATGATTCAGAACACTATGCTTTAGCATGGTTGGAAGCAAAAATAGTTTTCAAATCTTTTTCCACAATGCCTGTTAAGTCCTGAACAATGGAATTGTCTTGCTTGGCAGGCAGAATAGACAATCTGCGTTGTCTTCGCTCAGGAATGAAACGGGATGTTTCTTGCTGTGAAAAGTTTTCCATTTACTCCATTGTTCAAACTGCATTGATTCAGACAAATTGATTGTCTCTGTGGTAGCGGATCTGTGCCAAGAGATGACAGAAGTTAAGTCATCTGTAATTAAGATTCAGTTTTGAACACAGAGTTTCTGGAGGCACTCAGATGAACCCCTGGTAGGYATCATGACTACAAAAATCCAGAGGCCGGACAGTGGGCTTCTCAATAGTACTGCCTATGCAACGAAATTAATTTTCTTTTTGTAATTTAGATTTTTTGTAATGTGGCTTTAATTTATGAAACCGTGTACAGATTTGTTCCTTGATATGGTGTCTATCTTCCAGATCCAAAATGCCATCTAACCTTAGCCAGATATTTTGTCAAAGGACCTTACCCTTTTCACCTTATTAGACAAAGTATTTCCAGCAACTACCTTGGAATTCATTACCTTCATAGATCAGCAGTATGAGCACTGATCTATGAGTCTCATTTCACCTTATACCAAAAGTTTAATGGATTTTTCATTTTGGCATATTTTTTTAGTGCTAAGTGTGTCTTTAAAATAAAGATAGATACATTAATATATTGTAAAACAAACAAAATACCTAAACTTTTCATGTCATAAGTGTTTGTTTATGAACAGTTTAGACTGCCTAAATGTGGATTTTGACTTTTACAGACACCACGTTTGATTATTTTCCATGGAGGGATTTAGGTATAATGAATGTAAGCTTTCATTAGGTATATTTTTTGCAGTTACCTTTTGTGGATTGCTTGTGGTCCAGGGGATTTCCCCAAGGATCCTATGCTATAGTTCGAAAACCACTTATTTTAGAAGCAGGGAGTTTGACAACTCAAGAACTTTAAAAGAAGGCTTTGAGTGGATGGTGTTAGTCTTCCGGAGGAAGAACATCCTACCTTTATGTAGGAAGAAAGAAGAGGAAGGACTACTCTATGTGGAAATATTCTCTGCACAAAGATATGTAAAATCAGCATTAAACTTCTCTTTCATATCTGAGATTGAGCACTGATAATTTATTTTTAGAATTTTTTTTTTTGTTATTTTCTTATTTTAACTATAGAATATTCTCCCTATGACCATTTATGCAGTTTTTACTKGCTATAACCATTACAGCTATTGGAAAAATTGAAACAAATATGTTGCAGAAATGCTGATTTCTGTTCTTTTTTTAATTAGTGAAAACATTTCATCAGAAATTTCTGGAAATAGAAATACAAAATATTAAAACTCTAAGATAACACAGAGATTTTATTTTACAGTATTACTGTAAAATATTATGTGAACTCTGCGGAGGAATGACTTTTACTCAGGAAAATTCAGAGATCAGAGCTTTGCAAGAGTGCAAGAAAAACTTCTGGAAGATTTCTCCAGCAGTTGAAACTGAATTGTTCCAGAGAATAGTCTGTGTCCTATGAATGACTGGTAGATTTCTTCTCATCTTGAATGTGTCCCAGAGCAGGGTTTCTAAAACCTTTCTGTTTGAAGGACTGCTTAATCTCTTTCAAAAAAACCTCCCACATATCATCTTTTACAGAATTGCCCATACTATCACTGAATCACTTGTCAGTGATTGAAAATAGAGTTGTAAGTGTAATGTTTACCATATAACTGTAATCAAATTGTATATGCTATCATACACAGTTCAGAAGTAAAGCTTCTAAGTTGGACAGTCAAAAGATATGAAATTAGAAAACTAAATTGTTTTATAACCTTGACTCTGCACTCCACACTGTAATACAATATTTCAAAACATAGCATAATACCATTATTTGCTTTGCTTCAATGAGAAATTTGACTCTATTCAGCAAATATTGTATGTTCTTTAAACCATCTGTTTTAAGACTTAGACGATATAATGGGACCTGACATGTAAATGATTTATTATCGTTCAAGGCGAAAGATATAAACAGTCCTGTCTCCTCCCACTTAGACCTTTAAGATAGTGCTGTCAGCATCCTCATGATGCAGTATTTATCTCTAACTGCTTAGTAAATGAATGCCTGTTCCTGGGAAACTCAAACTCTAATGACCTCTTTAAGCCTTTGTTCAGATTATAATCACTAAATTCATTCAGTCAGGAAAAATAACATGTGACATACATAACCAACACAGCTTTAATTTGGGCTATCTGAGACTGAAATGTGGAATGAACTGTTCATGTTCAAATTCTGATGGGGAAATTCTCATCAGATAAGTATGAATTATAGTTGAATAATGAAAAGGTCAAGGAAATTGTACTTAACCAGTGAACAYAAAAATATGTTCAGTAAATGAAAGAGTAAATAATTTGTTTACAAAAGCAATATTTAAGAATATGGGAACATTTGTAAACATGAAACACTATCCTATCTGGGTTTTCTTAGAGGAGCATGCCTCTAAAGCAATGATTTCTCTTGTTCTTTCCTTAAAAATAGATTTCCGCATATTATACATTATTCTGTCAAATAAATAGTTTATCATCTTTATTTAGGCTGTCCACATTCCTTTAATGGCAAATCTATGACTGAATTCTGGAGAGGAAATTTATCAGGTGAGCACCTAATTTTGGCTATTTGAGACTAAAATACTTTTGTTCTATTACAAGATTTAGTACGATAGATATAAGCTATTCTCTTGTCCTTGGAGATGGTGGCAAATGTGGAATAACAAGATACTACTCTCAAAGACTTTAAATAAGTTCAGCTGAGGGCAGTCTTTGGCAGAAAAGTCCTTGTACACAGTAATAATATTTTACTCCTTTGCATATATTGAGTTCTTTATATTTTCTAGCTGTATTTTCTTGCTCTCTCATTAAGATAACAACAACAAAGTGAACCTTGACTTCTCTTAGATGTTYATGCAGTTTCACATTCAAAAAATAGGCTACTTTGGCTTCAGGTCACGGTTCATCTCAATTGAGCAATTGTTAATCTCAGTGCTCATAGCACTAAGAATTCGGCTTGGAAGGGAAATTTTGCTCATATCATTAGCAGCAATTTATGAACATTGTCACCACTGACTTCTGCTGAGCATGCACTGCTTATTTACCGGATCTGAATTCCTTGCAAGAATTTTTAGTAGTCTTTTGAATTACAAAAAACAATTAAACCAAATAGCCTGAATTCTCTATCCAGAAATTTTACTTRAAAGTAAGCTTCAGCCTTCCTCAAGCAAAGTGTGTCACATCTGATACAGCTGTACAGTCAAGAGGACAGTCATGGTGAGCACAGGCAGGCATGTACATCTTTTATGAGATATGCAGACCTGCCCTCCATGACTTTTTATATTTTGTGATGAAAAGTGACAGAGATGGTGAATGAATGGGATCATCTGTTGTTCCACCATAGAAGCATAACTTTTTACATATGTGTATATATATATATATGTGTGTGTGTGTATGTGTATATATGTATGTGTGTGTATGTATGCAAATATGTATACATATGTGTGTGTTTGTGTATGTGTATGTGTACGTGCGTGCGCCTGTCTGTGTATACATTACCAGGTACTCAAGCATACTTGAATTATCTGTATTTCAGGTAATATGTGCAGAGCAAAGTAAAGCCCATATCTTTAAACAGCTGAGTTCTGTGACTTACTCTGTAGAAGTGAAAAGAATTCACACACAATTTTAATGAGACAGACTACTGCTGTCTGCATCTGGTTACAGGCAGATCACTTAGATTTACTTTCTTAGATGTCTGACATCCAAAAGCAGCAGGTATGGAGATCAATATGCAATTATTTTCTTACATTAAAAAAACTACCTGAGAGTGGTTAAAGAAGTAATTTTCAAATGAAAGGTTAAAATACATTTGAAGCATGCAAACACTTGGAATGGAGGTTTTCTTGACTCTGACTCGGGAATTCTGCCAAACTCTTATTACCAAAGTCTTAGTCTTGATTCCTTATAGTATCCAAGGAAGGGTAACTCTTTCAGGAAACTAACTAACATTGCTTGAATACAGCTATCTATATGGCRTATGTTATGTGCCCTGAACACTTACCCTTCGGTTTTTAGGAGTTTTTAGGAGTTCAAAGTGCATTAACTGTGTATTCAGTTCTCACTTYGCAGGGCTATTGTGCTGAGGAAGCTGAAGAGTGCAGGCAAAAGTCTTTAGACTGTTATTATAGTACTACCCTGTCTCAAAGCTGAATCATCTTAAAAGCAGTGAAAGTAGGTAAAAATAACATTATAACAGCCCCTATAAATATTGCTTATTGATAAGGAAGATAAYACACATGCTGTGCAGTGTGCTTCTTCAGTGCTGAATCAATCATCTTTTATCAATGTCTATTATAAAAAACAGAGATGATGCCAGTTACTTGAGACAAACGTCATTGGGGGTCTGTAGTTTAGAAGGGTGAAAATATATCCTAAAAATAAAACCCAATGCTCTATATATTTCTACTGTTCATGAAGTCATCAATAAAGTCACAACAACATGATCTCTCTAGTAATATTCCAATGTTAGCTGCTCCTGTGGCCAACTTTAGCCTACAGTGAATGGATTTCATTCGGTTTTCCCATCCTATGTACACAGCAGGCTGACTATCCAGGAACCATATTTAATTTCAGCTTCAGCTTCTTTTCCACTAAAATTAAAATATATTTACATATMTTAGTTCCAGTGCGAGCATGTTAAAAGAATATAATATTTCACTTATATAATATCAAGCAAAGGGCTTTTTAGAATCTAATACAAAGGTATCTCTTTACCTATCTTTGACAAAGAGCCAGTAGGTTGAAATACAAGAACTGTTTAAATGAGCACAGTGAGTCTATACAATAATTCTACTCATTACATTTCACAATAATGGGAGTATGAAGTGTTTAAACAAATAGTTCATATGAAAAAATACTATATCCTACAGGAGTAGGTCTGCGGGGCTTTGAAAGAAGAGCAAAGTGCTGTGGTAACGAGTGTTCAATATCTTTCAGGCTCCTACTCCAGAATCCTTCCCTGTGAGCACCATTCCTGTTGGCTTCCTTCTGTCTCTGCCCATCATTTAAAGCTCTCACTTCTTGCCTTTGGTTTTTGGGGACTGTTTCTTTCAGCATACATAGTCAGTTCTCTATAGTCTGTTTTATATAGGACTAGTAGCTAAGCTACTAATCTAAATTGGGAAAAGRTTCTGGTAAGATCTCAGAATGAAATTGAGAAATCAATTACAACACAACAATCAAATCCCAAAATCCTRATTAAAACATGGATACTTAACTTTCAGAATGATTTTTTATATGGTTAAAATGTCAGAAATTTCATTTTCGACCTTTTGATTCTTGGAAAAATTAAAGTTCATTTGATCAGGTATTTCACTGAAAAGAYGACTAGTCACCTGTTCCATCCAAACCCTTTGGATAGAGTAAATAATAATGGCACGGCATGCTGACAACCTATGCTTAGCAAGGCAACTTGCAGCTRTGGTTGGAGTTTGGCATGACTAAGAATATGTAATCAGTACTCTGGGAAGATGACATAAAGATTGGGTTTGGTTCCTTGCAGATATTCCTTCTTTCTTTTTGTATAGGTGCAAGCAACTCACTAAAACAAATGTTATGTGTAAAATTATTCTTTATTTGGCAGCTCATTTTTTTCTTTCCATTTTTTCCATCACAAAAAGTATGTTGTCTTATACCTCTGACAGAGGTAATTTGTATCTTAATTCCTAAAGTCAACTTAATTTTTTATCCCAGGGAATATTAAATCAGATTTTGATTGACTTTTTTTGTTTTAAAGGATTTACRGGAGTGATCTGGTAAAAACAAATGTGAGTTATTTGGTGTGCTTTTATTTTAATCTGATTGATTCTTCTTATTCATTTTTCATTCCTCTATATCTATTTATTTTCTGGAAAATTCAAATGAAAAGGCAATGAAACTTGGTGGTATGTTTATTTATCTATATTTTAACTTAAAAAAACAACAAAAAATATTTTCAGAATGAAACTCAGTTACAAAATATTCAGCCCCTTGTGGAAACTTCATTTATTTTGAACTGCATTTTCACCATTTGTAAAAAGAAATTGTTAGCTAGAATGGAATTTTAGAACTTGAGGGAGTTTTTGCTAAGTCAATGGAAACACATGAAGTGACTTCTGATTTGATTCAGTACATAATGCCTAATGGCTGTTGTTGGAGATAAAGCGAAAAAAAAAATCTTTCAAATGCATTCCAATCTTCAGTATGATTTCAGAAGATAAAAATATTTTATTCTTTACCTGAGGAAAATTTTAATACCTTGAAGAATAATGCTAAAGCTCTATTAAATTTTCCTCTGGGTTTTCTACTGGCATATCTGAGATTAAATTTTCATGGCTAGAGAGATAATGGAATTTTCAATAGGAACATTAGATTGGACATGTAATATAGGAAAAGCAAAAACTTATGCAAAGTTTTGGAGCACAGACACATTAAAATTCCTTTAAAACTTTAAATTAGATTATTTTTTATTTTTCATTTTTTATTGTAGGATAGATATAAAGAGTTTGTTTGWTTGAAAATTTGAGTATTTTAACTACATCTGTAAATGTAATCCTGACAGAAATTTGCCTACCCCTGAAGTTCTGGTCATTGGTTAGAATACAGATCCCCTGCTTGGAAAAAGATGTGGATCTCCAGACTCCTGCTTCTGAAGTGAATTCCCCACTCACTGTGTAATTCAKTCATTCTCTCTTGCTTCAATTTCTTTCTGCAGCAACAAAATTTTAATAGGGACAGTAGAGCATCAGCCCAGCCTTGAACATCCTGCTTAAGATCCATGGTGGTGTTGTTTTTCTGGGCATTAATAATGGGACTGGATTTTCCACACACCAAGGCAAGAACTGAATATGATTTCATTTACWTCCTGAGGCAGATTTATATAAAGAAGGCCAAAAATTTTGATAGTATTTCCTTTACTTATATTTTAAAGAAGTAGGAGAAAGCATTTCACCAGCAAGGAGTTTTACCTTATTCCTGAGTTTAAGTGTGTCGAGAGGACACACAAATAACTCAAGGTACTCCAGATGAGGAAAGTCTCATTTTTGGAACTGAGCTGGGCTTAAGTGTCTGAGCAAAATGCAGAACTACTCCATTCTCTTCAGAGAGGATGGTTTTAGATGTGCYCAGAAACAGCTTGAGGAACACTATATAGTTGAAAAAAATGAGAGGGGGGAAAAACAAAGAAAAAAGATTTATGAAGGTTCAGTGATACTGAAGAGAGATTTTCTGATCAGGTTTTGGTCCCTAGTGCACTAAACTCCACATTAGTCACCTCTGTCTGGACAAAGTCTATACTGACTAGCATCAAAGTCACGCAGGCTGAGCATGGCTGAGCAGGTAGATGAATGCTGCCCTCAGGCTGGTGTCCTCCACTAGTGCCCAGATCACCTCTACACGGTAAGTACAGGCCACAGGGGGATAAAAGGAGTAAATATATGTATGTGTGTGTATACATATATATATATATGTACACTACRGAGTATAAAACGTCACTGACTGGATTTTAAGGTCATATTTGCAAGGATTCAACTGTTAAAAGATGTCTATCACATAAAATGATCTCAGTGAATGCACAAAGCACAGACTGGAAGGACTGCTATCCCTAAACCAACAAGTCAATTCAGTGACAGATTTTAACGTTTGGATGTCTTAAAAAATGTTTTCTTTATATACAGAAAGGATAGAGAGAACTAATGCAAATTATTGAATGGAAACTTTGCCGTGGTTTCATCTGTATAGTGGCATCAGTTTAGATTTTTATTATTATTGTTGGCAGTGACTGTAGACTGGCAGGCCAGCTTGCTAAGGATGGTGTAACTTTAGTTGTTTACATCATTTAATATTGAATGATGACATATTTAGCTTTTTGCTGTCAAATATTTTGAACAATAAATAATTTCTTATTATTTATTGTTGAAATAAATAGATCCAGCAGCTGGGAAGCACTCCAAGCAAAGAGATTAGAAAGATCAATTTCACATGAATCTCTTAGAAAGACTTGATTTACTCCCTTTCACTCATACAAGAGTGAAAAACTCAGAATATCACTTCGTATAAATATTCACTCTAGATTTCTTTTCCAAAATACAGATCAAAAATAGTGCTATGGATCTTTTTTTACTGAAGTTTAATTCCATCTATTTTAAAGATAAAACCACTCAGTCTTTCTGCTATAACTGTTCTTCTTTCTTTGACATCATATCATCATTATCACACTCGAAAACATTCCATTGTCAGATACCAATGCAGTATTCATCCACACTGTGTATCAATTTGTAATAGTTTTACCTGTTGTTTGAAAGTTGAAAATATGAAAAAGGAAATGAGATAAAGTACAAAAAAGACTTATGAATTGCTTAGTCCGTAATGATAAGGAATTCAATACAGAAAAGTTTACTTTCTGCAAGACTTCTTTGGTAGTTGTATGTACGTTCTGTTCAATAAATTGAAAGCTCTTTGAAAGGGTGAATGTGATGACACTGAGTAATAACAGTGACTGCAATTCTTTGATATTGTATTGCTACAACTAGATCTTACCAATCTGCAACAATAAAAGGCTAGTCAAACAAGCCTGTCTTTGGGATAAAGTTCAACAATATCAGACATGCCAAAGGAGAAATCTGAAAAACAAAATTTAAAAAGATGCATAAAGRAGTGATATCACACAGGTTTTTCTTTCTTTGTTTTCCAACTTCTATTTCCTGCTTCATTTTATTGATGCATTTTTCAATATTGTAGCTAAAATTATTGCTTTTCAATGTTGTGATAGGAAGATAGTGGAAAAGGTAAAAGATGGTGGAAAGATTATCATGAACCCTGGAATTTGGAGGAAGACTGGAAAGGAATTCAGAAAAATCTCTCCCTTTCCCCTTTTCCTTCTCTTTCCCCTTCYCCTTTCCCTTTCTCTTCCTTTTCCACTTCCCTTTGCTTTTCCCTCCTCATGCCTTTCCTTTAGAAAGAAGGGACTGAAAATCATTTGTCTTTCCCTTCTGCTACTTGATTTTTTTTCCTCCAAGCATTTCTTTTTTCTCTGCTCTTTTTTAAAAGCTGCATATAGAAAACACTTGCRCAAAGCGAAGGATTTCATGCTCTAAGAGATTATTCTCCTTTGGTATGTATATTTTTTAATTAATATTCAGCATTTTCTTTAGCCTCTACCTGCCATGTGGTCTTCCTTTTCTAACCTGCTTAATCATGTGTGACAGCGTACTAGATGAATGTTTTTGCCTTTCCAATGAGTTGCTCTGACTTTATATTTCAATCTTCATCTCTCTTGTAAGTTCTCTTCAATGATTGATTATAACAGATATATATTTATAGCTTAGGTAAGTAATAACTTATTATAACATTCTAAAGTATCTCAAGCATGTAAGACCAAGGGTGAAATTCTGGACCCACAACAGCAAAGCTCTTATCCTTTCTGAAGGGCTGAGATTTCACCGCAATGATGAGGAGAAATTATTTATGGTGGCACAAGAGAATATAACTATGAATAATTTGATGAAATTAAGATGGAATAAAATCCTATCATTGAGATATATTTTGTCAGAAATCAGTATATCAAAGAAAGTAATGGAAGACCTATAGATTTAGACATTTTAAACTAGCCTTAAGGAAAGACTAGACTAAGAATAAACTTAATAGATTACTTAATAGATTTGACCTCTCTCCAGTTCCTGTAATTCAAAAGCTGGCTACTTTCTGTATTTCGGCTAATTTTCCTAATAAAGTATAAAGTAAATAAAATATAGTCTGCCTGATGTATTTGTATACATGTTTGTTCGGAACTCAGTGGTCAGCTTGAATTGCACTTGAGAGAGGGTTAGAGGGTTAAAAGCTCAAGACTCACTACAGATATTGTGAAAAGATAGAAGAGAAGAAATAAAATTAATAACTCTAATGAGCAAAAGTCTAGTAAGATATCAGGAATTCAAATACCAGAGAAATTTTGTTAAATACATCTCATTCATTCCATAAGTCACAGATTTTTTTTGCCTTAATTCTTTTATATTGCTAAATATGTTAAAGACTGAAGTAACAACAAAAAAACAACAAGGTCATCCATTTAGGGCTACCAACAGGAATTTATGCTATAAACTGAGATCTTCTCAGAAAAAAAACAGAAGAGAAGAAAGGCATCAGCTAATGCAGCCTTGCAGAAGAGAAATGCAATTCTAGGATACATTATTTAAATTATTTCTAGTAGAAAAAAATACACTTCTACTTTGTCATAAAATGTCAAACAACTCTCTAACATTTGTGGTGTCTGTAGGAAGGTTAGATCTCACTTAAACCTGTCAGAACTAAACATCTCTTATGAGTGAACAAAACCTAAGACCAGACTAGTGCTGTTACCAAATGCTAGTCCCATACCAGCTATTCACAGTAAATAAAAAATAATTTTATACTTTGCCATTATATTTATAATGATTTCATCATATTGGACATCTTTTCTTTGTAGTCTAAGATACTTTCGTGCAGTAGACTCAGCACTGAAAAGAAGTAATTTCCTGTTTTAAATTAACTGTGCTATTCTACTAAAAACTTCAGAAGACTATTTGAATTCTTGTTATACATATCACAAATATTTTTGGCCTATAGATTTAGCCTTGTTCTTTATTGCCAAATATGTATTAATGGAATGATATCAGAGGAGTGGCTGAGTAGAAATTGTAATCAATGAAGGGTTAGAAAAATCTTCTGTAAACAGGATGTTTTATTATTCAGGGTAAATAGTTTGACTCAGAACCACTCAGGAAAAGATGATGTGGGGAAGCTGCATTTCTGCCGTTAAATTAATGGCCAAATACACCAAAAAATAGGTGTATTCTAGAAATAACAGAATGGCAAGGCAAGGCAAGGCAAGAAATTAGTCCAGTGGGCTTTGGATCAGAGTCCTAAAGAAGAATGAATGAAATTTATGCCATTGCCTCTTTCTATTTCTCATGAATCAGTGCTATTACTAGAAGAGTACAGCGGTTTACCAGCCTTTCTAAAAATTAACTTCACCTTAGATTTCTTCCATTTCTCCAGTTATATTCTCTATTAAACTACATATTCAATACAAATGTATGAGCACTGAAGTTTCCTATTCCCATTTGCTCTTTGATAAACAAAGAATGAGGATAAGAAAAATGTTTGTAAGTTATTATGTAGAATGTAAGGACAAGTTTGTGATAACATKAACTTGTATGTGTTCCTCTGTTCTATATTAATTATCAGCTAAGTTATTTTTAACTTGAATACACTTGCCCCTTGTAAAAGAAAAATTTTAAGTCCTACTCTTTTGTCATGTTCCAGGATGTTTCTGGGAATTCCAGTTTAGGTTAGGTAGCCAATACTTTCATCATTTTGTCCCTTACCTGCATCCCAAAACAACCCAAATATCCTCAGCTATAAATATGTATTCCTCAGAACTGGAAAGTCAAAACATAGAAGTAATTCTACAGAAACATATATATGTATTATTCTTGGAAAAATATTATATGAGTAAGCATATTGTATATTACAGATTAAATACAGAGATAGGAATATTCTTTAATACAAGACTAGTTTTGTTGTTGGTCAAAGGCCATCTATGCTGCACTGGGCAGATAGCTTTAAAAATAAAGCTTTCTTGTTCATGACTACTTTCAGCCATAAATTTATCTTTAGTTGAAAAAAAAAAAAAAACTGCACCAGATTTAATTTACTTCTTATAATTCCACACACCTGCAGCTGCTCTTCCTGTTTACTCACAGAATTTTTGATCTTTCTGCTTGTGCTTCCCCAGTGAGATAACAAGGGTAGAATCCAGTTTTGTTTTTTGGTAAGATAATAAGGTAGAATTATTGGAATGTTTTCTCACCTGGATGTTTGTATCTCCTAGAATATGGGAAGAGTCTAGAAGAGCTACACAACTCTTTGAAGGAACATTCTACATAATAGAGAGAGAAAAAAAACTATTTTATCTAGATCTATATACCTCGTGGAGGAAAAAAAGAAGAAATTTTAGAAAAAGCAAGATATAATCTATTAGATTTTAATTTTTTCCAAAAAAAAACTGAAAAACTATTTCTTCCCTTCCCTTCCCTTCCCTTCCCTTCCCTTCCCTTCCCTTCCCTTCCCTTCCCTTCCCATCCCATCCCATCCCATCCCATCCCTTCTCTTTCTGTGCCTCCCCTTCCCATTCCCATTCCCCTTTTATTTGATTTGAGCACAAAAAGAATAGAAATATAAGAGTTTTTCCCTGCCTTGCCTAAAAAAATAGTCTAGGCAACATGAAAGGAAAGCAGAAAATGGAAACTTTTGAACAAACAACAAGGCAGAGATTTTCTTTCCTGCTAAGAACTAGAGCACAGGCATATCAAGTCTTTTTGGTTAAAATATGTACATATGTATGTATGTATGTATATACTAGAAATGCGGACAATCCCATCAAGATCATATATTATTTAGTCTGTCAGCACTATAACACTCGTGAATCATCAAAGCCTAATTTCAAGTCAATACAGTTTTCAAACTCAAATCCTGGGCAAGTTATTCAAAATAAACTAGAAATAACTCAGCCTTTGCTATTGCACTTTAAATGACTTCTGATATAAAACATGAACATAGACTTCCTTTGCAGTCTTGGATTATATAGTAGATTAGTCATTTTAAAAAATAGAAATAATTTCCTATTTTTCATTCATTGCATTATTACACAAGAAACAAAGGAACGTTGGTCAGGCCCCACATATACCCATCAATATATGGGCCTTTGGCCTTCAGAAATTTTCCAAAGTTTAGATTATGCAGCCCATTATGCACCAGTACCAGGAAGGTTACTGGAGAATCTTACTTATTGAAGGTTTAGAACAAGCTATGAAAATAAGGAGGTTATACTCAAAATTATTATATCTCTAAATGTGTGTTTATGGGAAATATTTTAAAGAAAGACAAAACAAAACAAAACAAAGCAGAATGGTCCTCAGCAGATCCTTCTGATGCATGCATGGCCTTTTATAAACAGAATGGAAAAACAAAACAAAACAAAACAAAAAAACAGTAGGGAGATTAGAACAAGTGTTTCTCTTCACGTCATTCTCTCTAGTTTCATATATTTTGGATATTCCTCCTCTTCTGCCATCCCAAAAGAAAGATATTCCCAGAATATAGCATAATCAAAGTCTGCAGAAATCACATTAAGTCTTACAGCATAGGAGCAATTAAAATGCATTTGGGAGAATACACATTTTGATGTCAGAGGGAATTAGACCTTTAATCTTTCTTTTGGTACAGACATCTTTTCTGCCGGCCAGAATTTGTGAAGTCCTTTTGACAATGAACTTCTCAAATTTCTTCAACAATACTCCCTTTTTTTCTGGTTTCAAACATCAGACAACTGTTGTTCTCATTTGGGTTAGTTTCATGCATCTTGTGATTGTTCAGGGCTGACATTTTGCATATATTTTAGTCATAGTCCTAGTCTGCAAAGTGAATGGTGTAGATACTACTTCCAACCTGTAATATTCTATTCTCCCTAGTAACTCTACAGCTTAGACATATCTTTGAAATGAATTTGCAGACTCAACATCAAGAAAATGCTGTGGAGTATTTCCTATTTCAATATTTCTTTGTTGAAAATTGTCTGGCATACATACAATCTAGACAAAGGCTGAAAAGGGGGGAGAAGGAAGGAAATTATAAAGTAACCAATACTTGAAAAATATGCACAAATCTGGATTTTTTGTACCACACATAGCAAATATGAGRAATGTGTTCCTTCACTTCACTGCACTAGTGGTACCTCTGACAACAATAACCACAGAAACCTCAGAAAATAAATGACAAGTCTAGAATTTCAATGAATAAACCTTTGGAAAAACAATGGAGATACACTGAGTGTATGTATGCATGTATACATGCAGGAAAAGCACTTTCATGTTATTTATTTATTTATTTATTTTTCACTAGAATATGTGTCCCTTACCCTCCCTACTAGTATGTAAGTAGAACTTTAATTGAAAGATAATCTTGGTGAAAACTAATATTTCCCTTATAGATTGACTCCTGTGAGACCTGGGGCTTATTCAACAATTTTTATTTCCCAATGAGGAATTTTTCCTTCAGCCTACCAGAGTGGTGGGTTGAGAATAATTTCCTGCCATTTCTACATTTCATATAAAACAATCATTGCTGTCAGTTTGTTAACTTTTGCAGGACTGACTTCAGAATTTGTGTTTTAGTAAAAGTATCAGTACAGTAAACTATTATTATTGTTACTACTACACTAGTGACTGTTGCCTTTCTGTGACTCCACTGAAGTAAAACTTATGTGGGGCAGAGGGATTTCTACCTGTTTAGGGACTGAAGGATTTAGCTTCTGTTGTTAAAAAGTCATTTATAGGGAGCTGTAAATGTACACATCATTTTACAAATGTGATATAAGACACATTCCTTGCCCTCAAATGTTTATAGTCTAAGATAGGAAAAAAATAAATGAAGACCAGACTCAGGAAAACAATTTTTACAGGGAATGGTGTGAGGAATAAGAATGAGCTGATAGGAAAGGAAAATTATTAGAACTGCTCCTTGTTGAAGGCCAGATCTTACAGAGGAAGGAGAGGATGATAAGGATTTGGAAATGGGTCCTGTGCATGATTTGGCTGGTGACACATACTTCTACCTGACCAAAAGGGAGAATCAAAGTGGGAACTGGAGAAGAAGACAGAAGAGGTACAAGGTGAAAGAACTGGGAAGAGCATAGGCAGTGAGAACGGTAGACCTCATTTTTGGTCAGGGCCATTTTATGTTGCTTTGTGCCTGATAACATCACATAGAGTTTTCTGAATATTAACGTGACAAGTTTCAAAGCATCTTTTTGGCTTAGGGAATGACACCAGAAATTGCCATGACAACCTTTCTACACATCCAGCACTGCTTCATTTCTTTATTTTATTTTGTTCAGTGTGACTTAATTTTTCCAACACGTACACAGAGTAACCATTGTAACTATGGGTATGTGTATGTCTTCTCCAGCCACTGCTGGCTCTGCCTTTGGAATCCAACTCCTCTCTGATCCTGCTGAAGCCAGAAGAGCTGGGTAGGACCTTTGCTGCTTTTATCCAGGATACACTGCAGTACCTCTTTACTCCTCTGCTCTGCTCAGTCTGTGTCCTTGGGTGCAGAGTAATAATAAGCCCTAAAAGAAGTAGGATATTAATACTTTATACTTTCAGTGGTATATTTTAAATTGCCCCAACTCTGGGCGGGTATTGACATCCTATTCAGAGCACACCTGAAATGGCACTCAGTTGTGAATGCACTACAGCCATACCTGGGTGAGTATGCAGACTGACAGACGTTGTGCTGTCTACCATTATCATTATCAAAGGGTTAATCTGTGTGTTGCACTTCAGACAGCTGCAGGTCCTTTATACAATCCACAAAGACGTGGACTTTCTCACGAGCTGAGAATCAGCTCTTTCCAGGGACTATGGCTGGAGTCCAAATTTCCTAGTTTAGACACATACCCCAAATGCAGATAGCCTGATGGCATGAATATCCTGCTGGTGTTTGAAGTTACCAGACCTATTGCGGCTTTCCCTCCTGCCTGTTTGTAATAACTTAGTGTATAATTAGTAAGCAATTGGTGCTATATTTTATTAGTGTTATTATAGTTTTATGCACTTACGAATGTGATATTTATTGACAATGTAGATCGCTTAACATTCCTGCATGCCTAATCTGCTAGAAAATGTTAGATTTAAGCAAAGAATGTGCTTATTCATGTAGTTGGAACATAAGAAGTGTATTTGATATATAAGTCTAGACATTTTTGCAAACTGTTAAAGAAATGTACAAGTAAAAATATTGACTTTGGAATGTAAATGCTCTTTGAAGAAAGTTAATGTGAAAATTATCTTGGGGAACAAAACTGCAATCTGTAACCATAACTAACAATTTTTATTTTTTTAACCCATTGAAGCAATACTTTTTRGTTGTTTGACAAAGTTAAGAATGATAATGAGAAAGAGAATGTTTTTAACTTGTTTTCCTGTTTAAACTGATATTCAAGACACTCTGTCTTCCCTTCTTGGAAGGAACATTTGGACATAGTTTCCAAAATCATGTTCCAGTTTCATTTTTCAGACTCTAAACTTGACATTCAAAATAAGAACCTGACCAAAATCTACAAGTTCACTGAATTTGAATATTTAGGTTCTCTGTATGATGAGCGTATTGATTTTTTTTAGGAAATCTTCATGCTATTTCAAAAGTTCCATTTACTCTTTTTCCTATATACATATTTCAACTGACTTTATCAGCCACCAAAAGTAATTGTTTTTTCTGAGAACTCAGACTGAAAAATACAGGTTGCTAATTTTATGACAGCTGATAATAAGGTAATACAAATTTTCCAAGTACAGAACATTTGAGGTGTTTTCCTCCCTGGTATCTGATTCGTGTTTGTAAATTAGCTTTGCCCAGAAAAACTAAAWTATGAAACAAAGCGAAACAAAAAAGAAAAGATGTACGGTTTGACCTGGCTGTGTTTTTTCACAAGTAAATACTATTATAAAGGAATACTGCTTACATAGCCAACTCCAAAATGAAAACAAATAACCTCTAATTGAAGGTGCTTTAGGAAATCGACCYTTACAAAGCTGTCTGGAATATTAGTACAGATCAATCACTGGCTATGACTTGAAAACACACAGGATATGTTTTTTCTCAAAGAAATTGGCTTTGAATGAACTATTTTACTCTTTTTTGTCTCCACTGTAGGTCAGATAATATAGCATGAAAGTTCTGTAACTTGCTATTTATTAGTTAGCATGGTTATCTGCGCCTCCRTGGAGACAAAGCAAAACAAAAACAAATACCAATACAATAAAACATTCTTCAAAGACAATATTTTGGTGTCTTTTTACAAAGAGAGGGATAACACAAACTGGATCACAACCAGAATTCTAGCTGTGGCAGTGTGGTGAAACTTAGCAGTAACTGTAAAAGCAAATGTTCAAGCCATGCCGCTAAGTTAACTGCATGCAGTAGGCTTTCCTCTAATTACCCTAAATTGCTCTATAATTTGAGCAGTGTTACTCCCTCTAATTCTGAGGGTAACAGTACTCAAATTATCTGGTGGACTCAGACACCAARGGGTTACACTCTAGGCTTCAGGAGCATAACTTGATCTCTTATCTAGAGACTAGTTTGTACTGCACGCAAGCCAAACTGTAGCACGCAATAAAACAGACACCAGTAATTTGTATGCATACGTGTTTGCATTAAGGTAATTATTCCTAACAGGCATGATATTCATGGTAAGAATAGCTCAAATCATGAATTTTCCTGCAAATTGGATCCTTTGACACATCTGGAAATCACACTAGTGTGTATTATATGCACTAAAGAATTTGACAGAAAGTTTCCATTTTTATATCACAGTCACAGGAGAGTGAAAAATCTGCTAAGATCTGGTCCTTCTGTTACATCTAATAGTCCCAGAAGCCACAAGTCATTGTTTTTTTTTTAACTRGAGGAAGTAACTGGAGGAAGAGAGTGATTCTAAAGTAATCATARCCTTATTGAAATATAGATAGATAGCAAAAGAATGTGAAAGTAGTTAGCTAGGCAACCTTCAGGCAAGGAATATCCCTTTCCAGTATCCAAAGATATTTATAAGTCATGATTTAAAAGTTTATAAAAGAAACAATTGTTACGTTATTCTTGATAAGCTGTAACTGGAAATCAAATCATAGATATTTCTCAATCCTGTAGTTGAGTAATGATTATTAAAAGAATAATTTCATTTTGTTTAGGTTTCAGGCACTGAAATCATCAGGATATATCTATATTAGTAGATCAGATGCTTCAGGGACCATTGCTTGACACTAAAGCCAGCTGCATCTGTACTATTAAACTCTTAATATCTGAAAGAGGTCAGTCACATTCAAACTTCCCATTACTAATGGTCTCTGGCCCTTACAATTCCCTACCTTTGATGGAAATAGTTTAGGAAATTGGCAGTTGGTTGAGATCAAGTCCCCAAGATTGAGGACTGTTCTAGCAACTTTATAGTGCAGGCATTTAGAGAAAAGTGTCCTGCAAATCAAAAAGGAAACAGCTTTTCACTAAATATTTTGGTTCAGGAGTGCAAAGGCTCTAACTAAAGGTAAACATAAAGTTGTCTGTTCTGTTCTTTATGGAGAAGTATATCAGAAGTCTCTTTCTTGCTGGTTATGTACTCAGATCTCCATGGACCTGAGACACCTGCAGGAGAGCACAAATGAGAGAGGTATAGCTACATGTAGAACTGACTTTGCAAAAGCTTTCTACAAAGAATTTCTCCACTGGAATCACCCAAGGTTTTGGTACCACCTTAATGTCTTCAATAAATCAGAACTAGTTTGGCAGTAAAACTGTTCATAGATGGAAGAAGAAATATCTTATTTTCAAGGAAAGTACTAAGGTTGTAGCAGTGTTTACACCAGACAAGTTTTTCTTTTTTGTACAAAGACTCAGTAGGTGCCACAGGAAGGCAGAAGATCTGGGAATAACAACTATGACATGCATACTTTTTCAAGGATATAAAACAGAGACTGAGATACAGAAGCAGAAACTAATCTGCATCCAAAGGAAAWAACTACTGAAATAACAAGGCAATGAGAAATCTATCCCCAGTTTTCTGAAGGCAGATGAAACAAAGTTTCTGAAAGGATTTCAGGCACACAGTAGAGATCCAAAGATGAGGATGGTCAAATGCCCATCAAATTTTAGAAACTTGTAACTCATCCAAACATTTAAATAACTCAAGACTTAATATCAAATCTAGATCAGGGATTGTCAAATTTTGTGAAGCACAGACTTCAGTATGTCAACCATATGCCTCTCCTGTGAGATGTATGTTGCCAAATAATTATAGCTAAGACCTGATGGGAAAATCTACTTATCTTTCTCCTATTCTAGAGGAGTGAGAAATTTCCTGCGCTCACCTTGGTGAATGTGGGAAAGGACAATCTACAAACCATAACTGAAAGCATCATAAAGACAATGTTAATGTATTCCTTTGGGCCACTAGAGAAGTGCTAGAGGTTACTCCCTAACCGTAGTTTGGCATCAGTGTTCTACAGACTTTAGGCTCCAGAAGATCTAAGACTTTCTCTAGCTCCCAGATATCTTTATTCCATAGAATTGACTCATAATGAACTTTTAAACCACTAGAAACTTGCACTTTATCTCTGCCTAGCCTCACAGGCTCACTGAAGCTCTCAAAGCAGAATGGGTATAATTCTGAGCAAAAGAGTTCATATCTGGGCTGTRTGTGAAACTTAGGGTATAAATGAGTCTGAGCTCATTCTGTCTAAAAGTTTAAAGTAAAAAAGCTTTAAGTTTGGTCCACGTGAAGTAAAACTGTAATATGCTGTTAATGAAAACCATCATATTTTACAGGTCTTTGCTCCAAGCACAGTATTCTGCCTGTTTTTATGMTGATAGTATACTTCCTATAGGCTAGTTTATAGTGACACAGAATGTTTAGCATTTAAATTAACTTAAGCTGGAGAAAGCTACAGCTGAATCTGAAAATGTACATTGGGTTCTGCTAGAAGTGTGGCATTTGAAACTGATACATGTGAATATATTCTGAGATTTCCTTCTTCTGGGTAGAGAAGATAAAGATTCCCAACAAAGTGCAACTCAGGGTGGAAGAAGTCTGTTTTGTAATATTACCTGTACATAGTATGGTACCTTAATTGATTGAACTCAAGATATTTTTGTTTCAGAATGTAAAGCCCTATCTTCTGGCATATTACTTTGTGTTTTATTTTGCATCTTGTGATTTAAATTAAAGTGCTAAAATAAAGATGCATAAAACTATTTTTCCTGTGCATTTTTTTGGTATTATTAACTCCTAATAGCATAAAATATTGAAGGAAGCAAAACACTGTAGTATTGTCTCCTGTATTCTAGGTGTAAACAAGCTATTTTGCCATGTAATTTCTCTTCAGAAGCTTTATGTTATTCATTTTTTTTTCTGAAGGAGACCAATGATTCAAAGTACACTTTCTGATTAAACAAACTTTCATATTCTGTAGTCTTAGTCTAATTGATCTGAGCAGTTAACCTAAGTTTTAACCAGGCACTAATTTAATCCATCTTTTCTAATGACAAATTTTGAGTAAGACTTTCTTCCAGTCTTTCCCAGGTGTGTCACAATAATTCAAATCACAAAAAACAAATGATCCCTCTCCCTCCTCCTGTACTGACATCCTACGATACTTTCTCTGTCTATTTTTGCAGTGACATTTCAAGTGTCAACTATTGGGAGTAAAATTTTATTCTGTTTTTTTTTAGCTGGTTTTGCAGATGTTTCAGTCTCTGTGCATTTCTTACTCAGATGCCTGTGGAATATGTGTGTCACTGAGGCACAAGGAAGAAGTACATGTTTTCATGCTCTTTCTTCCTTTAAAAGTTGCTGGACAAAGTATCTGGACACTTTGCTGGACACTGCAGAATCCCAGTTCTCCAGTGATGCCAAGATTTGCTGTTCTAGCACAAAATTGGCTAACGCCAATTCAAAAATCCTCTGCAGATAGAAGGAGCTATTCTCTCATTAGAATTAACACACTACATCGAGTTTTGCATCAGACTACGTCAACTGAAARTGGATTGTCAGTTATAGAGTTAATAATTCAGTTCATTTGTCTAACAGGATGAAAGACCTTGCAGTTAATAATGTCTTTGAAGAATATGTGAAAACTGATACCTAATCTAATCCTATCGAAACCAACCAATCAGCTCCTTTTTTAATGTTATCTAAGAGGTTGTTATAACCCAGGTTCAATTATTCCTGTTCTGATATTAGTCATTGTTTATCCTCTTTACTTTTAACAGTGCTCTTTAAAGGCTCTCGCTCTTTTAAGGCTATAGATTCAAATCTCTGGAAGGAAGGTAGAGGTTAGTTAATATATAAAACTTCAGTTTCTTTTCACTTGTAGATAACAATACTAAAAAATAAGCCATAATATGCCTATTTAAAGAAAAGAAGCAGTCTCGCCCTTATTAGTGTACTTAGGATTTATAATCAGTTGTACCATGATCATTTCTTCATATCAGCAAAAGTTTATCCATTTAAAAGTGTGATATCTTACCTTCTTTATTAGGCGATATGCCTTAATCATTGCTGAAGACCATCAGCAGAACAAGTTAGAAAGCTTGATCTCTTAAACTGATGTGTGGCATCAAAGTGATTTGAAATTACTCACCATCGCTCAAGTTCATCCATAAGGCTTTTTAAAAGTTTTTCTTCAAGGAATATACATTGTAGTAAGGATGCTGGCAGTCCCGGCTATCTGAAAGAATCAATATCATTCAAAAAACTGCGAGCTTTGCTGTGCGTATTGTGTTTTGTTTTGTTAAGCCAGACTTCTGTCCATTTCCCAGCCACAACTTTTCCCAAGTTAACCCAAGAGGATTCAGATTTATGTCCTTAGAAAACTTTACATGCAGAAATATGTAAGTAAAAAGGGACTGAGCTTTGGAAATCGTGGGTGGTCAGCACTTCTCTGTCTTGGTCACGCAATTCTTGTCAAATACAAAGGTTTTTACCTTCCCATTACTTCAAAAACATGCTGTCTTTTAAAGAATGTTCTCAGAAACTGTGTGATGTGCAGTAATCTCATAAAGGGATTTCTTAAAGATCCCATATTGTGATCTAAAACCCAAAAACACTACGCCTAAAAATCGTATTTTCATGAACAGATTGACTTAGTTATCTTGATTTTACTATATGTGCACATATAAACTGGAAGTAGTTTTCTAGAAGCATTTAGGCATATTTGCTTTTTCAAATAAGCTGCAAAGTATTTACTGGGAAAAGGTTTGAATTTTCTTTGGGAGCTTGAACCTTGTATTTTCAAATATCCTCTGCAAAATTGCTTTTGAGATAATATGTAAGGATTACTTGAAAAACGTACCCTCACCTAACATGAGGGTACTTTCAGCTGTCATAGTATTGGCTTGCTGGGAACAGTCTCCAATAATTGTAAGGCTTGGAGTTCTCCCTGCACCGTTGGTTGCAACTCTGTATAAAGGTACCGCAGGTAGTTTCATATGAACTGCTTTATCTGCCCTGCAGAATGTAATACCACACAGCAGTGGCACTGCAGATCCTGGAAGCACTGAGCCCATTCTGAGGGGTAATGGGTCCTGTGCCTGCAGTCYCTGGGTGTTCGCTTTGCTATCTCTTCATTTCCCTTCACAGGCATCAGCTTTGTTTCAAATTCTTGAACACTCAGGTTAGAAAAAAAAAAAAGTGCTAAGAGATGGAGAACCTCCACCTCTTTCGTGCGACTAATGCAGTTGTCTGAAAGCACAACTGTGCTTTTCTAATTGTTTGTGTGTGTGTGTACCCACGCGCATGTGCATGTATTCTTATATGTTTTTAAAGTGATCATGTACAAGGGTGCATGAGAGAAAGACACAGGTCAAAAAACAGTCCCAGTATGCTCCTGATTTCATTCTCTGAATTAATGAGAAATTGTTGGTAAAACAATATTGGAATCATTATATAATTTCATTCTGCAGTGTTATGTCTTTTTTTCAGATTTTAAGCGTTTTGTGGGAAGATTAAGTCTTTCACACATATCAGATTATAATGAAAGGTCTATTTTATTTTTTAAAAAAGGTTATTGAGCATATAGCACTGAATGTAATTATTTTGAGGTTTCATACTGTTTTCATAATGAATTTGGAAGGGAAGTATTTAAARTCACTTTGCAAACAAATGTACGGGAAGGTGACATAATAATGAAGAAGAAAAAAACAGTGGAATTTGTCCCAGTTTAGAACACTGAGTCAAAAGTCTGGAATTAATGTACCATAGCCACCTACAGCTAAGTATATTTTAACRTGCTTAAAGTTTGAGGATTCAAAATCAACAGTGAAGAATTATTCATGAAATGGGAATCTATATTGCAGAATTACAGACYCATTTTGAAAGTCATTTGTCTCTGGAGAGACCCTGAAGGATTGCAGTTTAGCTCATATAGTGTCATTTGTTGAAAAAGAACCTAAAGATACAGAAAATAAAAAAAAAAGAAAAGAAAGAAAGAGGGGAAAAAAAAAGACTCCTAAGTTGAGAGGAAAAATATTTAAAATATTTTATAATATCAAGTAGATGAGTGTCTTAGAGGAATTATTACAGTTAAAATATTTAGCAGGYAAGAAAAAATGAAAGTACCTTTACAAAATTGAAATTCTTTGCTGCTATTTTTACAATGAGCAATGAAAATATCATTGTCAAACAGGTTATTGTTAAAAATTCAGAAAACATCTGAATTGGTTGGAATCTGAACATGGTACAGCATCAGAAGCTGATATTCTAAAAAAGCAYTGTCAGAGCACAAAAGTTGTCTCACTAAATTGTTTAAGGAGTAATAACTCTAAGTGGAGTTTTTCCTAAGATTAAAACAACAACAACTACAAAACAAAGAAATACCACTGAGATCTAGATTAGTCAATAAGATGGTAGATATTTTCCATTACAAGAACCTTGTGAGATAAGGCCTTAGAAGAAATGATGAACTGGAAATTAAACTGCGTAAAGATGATTAATTAAACTAAGTAAAGATGATGCAGAAAGAGTCACACATTTTCACAGAATAGTTGAAGCTGGAAGGAATGTCTAGAGATCATCTAGTCCAACCCTTCTGCTCAAGCAGGATCACCTAGAGCACACACCCAGGATTGTGTCCAGACAGCTTTTTAATATCTCCAAAGAAGGAGACTCCACAACCTCTCTGGGCAACCTGTTCCAGTGGTTCTGTCACCCTCACAGTAAAGAAGTCTTTTTTCCTCATGTTCAGGTGGAGCTTCCTGTGTTTCAGTTTGCAATGTCGCCTCTCATCCTATTGCTCGGCACCACTGAGAATAGTCTGGCCCARTCCTCTTTATACTCTCCTTCAGATACTTATCCAGACTGATAAGATCCACCCTGAGCCCTCTCTTCTCCAGGCTGGAGAGTCCCAGCTCTCTCAGCTTCTTCTCATATGAGAGGTGCTCCAGTTCCTTAATCATCTTAGTAGCCCTACRCTGGACTAGTTCCAGTAGCTCCATATCTCTCTTGTACTGAGGAGCCCAGAATTGGACACAGTACTCCAGATGTGGCCTCACCATGGCTGAGAGGAGGGGGAGGATCATCCCCCTCAATCTACTGGCAACACTCTTCCTAATGCACCCCAGGCCACAAGGGCGCATTGCTGGCTCATGGTTAACTTGTYGTCCACCAGCACTCCCAGGTCCTTCGCTGCAGAACTGCTTTCCAGCAGGTCAGCCCACARCCTGTACTRGTGTGTAGGRTTATTCCTTCCCAGGTGAAGGACTCTGCCTTCCCTTYGTTGAACTTCATGAGGTTCCTCTCTGYCTAATTCTCCAGCCTGTCCAGGTCTCTCYGGATGGCAGCACAGYCGTCTGGTGTATCAGCCACTCCTCCCAGTTTTGTATCACCAGCAAACTTRCTGAGGAGGCATTCTGTCCCTTCATAAATTGAACAGGACTGGACCCGTTATTGACCTCTGGTGAACAATGTTAGCTACAGGCCTCCAACTAGTCTTGCACCACTGATTAAAACACTCTGAGATCTGCCATTCAGCAGTTCCCAATCAACCYTRCTGTCCRCCCATCTAGCTTGYACTTCCTGAGCTCACCTATGAGGATTCTACAGCAGACAGTGTTGAAAGTCTTACTGAAGTCAAAGTAGACAGCAACTRCTGCTCTCCCCTCAYCTACCTGGCCRGTCATTCCATTTTAGAAGACTRTCAGACTGGCTAAGCGTAATTTCCCSTTTGCAWATCTATGCTGACTACTCCTGATCACCTTCTTATYCTTCACATGCTTAGAGATGGCATTCAAGATGAGCTGTTSTATCACCTTCCCAGGGAYTGAGGTGAGATTGACAGGTCTGTAGTTCCCTAGGTCYTTCTTCTTGTCCTTTTTGAAGACTCGAGYRACACTGACTTTCTTCCAGTCCTCAGGCACCTTTTCTGAGTTCTCCATGTTCTTTCAAAGATTGAGAGTGGCCTAGCAATGATGTGTGCCAGCTCCMTCATCACTCTTTTATTGATATTTAAGATTGTTAATATGATTATTATTATTATTGTAATAGTAATTAAATCTACTCTGTAATCAGGGTGCATGTGCAGAGCTCACTTTAATTCACTAGATTATAATAAAACACAGCCAAAACAGTTAATGTTGGTCAGAGTTAGGCTGACCAAGATCACAGCTAGTTCTGTGAAAGTACTTGTGAATGAACTTGCCTTCAGCTCCAAGGAACTGTTGAATTAAAAGCCAGGTTCCATTGCCAGGTTCCTTCTCGGATCTTTCCCATACTTCGCTGTATGTAGAAGAAGATTCTTTTTCTCTGTGATATTGCATAAGTACCATGTTGTTGTCTTCAGGAGATCCAACACAAAGATCTTATATTGAAGCGAGGAGGAAGTCTTTTCATAAGTCACAGTGTTATGAAAGAAATTTGTGGGTATTTTCAACAGATAACGCTAGAGACTAATGCAAACTCTAGTGAAAATCRGAGTGGATCAGGATATGTTTTTATCTACAAATGCTTACTATAAATTACAAGAAATTCAAGATTRCACTGTGGTTAGCTTCAGATTCTGGAACTGCCAAAATGTAACAATAGCTTTGTCCTCATCTCCTCCCTTCTATGTGCCTCCGTCTCTGCCAGGTGTGCTTTCTGGGTAAAATCCAYGTAAAATGTCAGTCTATATTTGTTCTCATAGGTAGTAATATGTGCAATTAGAGATGGGAGTAATTAACAGTGTCCTCTCAGGATCCTGAAATCAATTGGATTATATCAGTAGTTGAATACTGGAGGTAACTCAAGTTGAGAACTATCAGCTGGCATCACTATCTTCGACAAGATGGGAACGAGATAGAGACTCACAGAAAAGCACAACCAGGGCCACTGAATATATAAAAATAAACTGTGAGGTTAGGACTCACAATACTATCAAGCTTTTGGTTTTATTTTGATCTGAACAATTAGCCAATTTTCAATGTCTTCAACATTGTTAMTTTTAGAGCAAGGTGCAGACAGCTGAGTGATTTAAGTCTCTGATTCAGATCTTTTTATTTACCAGTATAAGATTTTCAGTTCTGTTTCCCTAAAAGATTATCTTTTTCTGTTGATTCCTACCATCTCCGTTCAGTATAACAGGCCTCTTTCTAGCTAGCATTCTACTCTGAAGCCCAGTATCTTAGCTTTTTTCCCAGTCACACTAGGAATGCTTTCAGAGGCTATTTAATCCTGTCACCTTACATTGTGCCAGGTAAATTTCTGTTCTTTCTCTATCACATTTCATAAACTACCCATAACAACACACACACCCATATAATTACAGTTTCTGAATGAAAGCCTTTAAGAGAGGATAGTTCAGTCCCCATTCTATGACGGTATGTGGACTGTTTTTGGAATTGGCTCTTACTATTTCCAGCAAGCAGGTGTCCATTCATTATTCTGAATGAAGTGCATCCATCACCTTCAGTAACAATTGTCCAGTCCCAAGGAACAAAAATATCATCTATTTCAGTTACGTCTTTTTGTCTTAAGGCGATGCAAAGTAGCTATATCATATTTGACCCTGCTTCCCAGCAGAATGGTGGGAAGAGGGAAAAAAAGAAAGAAAAGAAAAACAACCCTCTCCTCAACTTTTTAATTACTTGTAATTCAGTTTTACCAATTGATGTATTTATATAGTGAGTTTATGGCATGAGATTCTAGTATCACAGATCCAAACAGATTTTGCTTTCATTTCAAGTTCCTTGGAATATTTCACTTCCTGACCAGTTTTCTTTCATTTACCATGGAGAGGCATCTCTTGCTGTCAAGATTTCTCTGAAATCTGACATCTGAAACTTTATTAGAACCTCTATTATTATCAGAGCTTCTTTGTTTCCTATTGTGGTTATGTTATAAAAGTACTTGCAGTGCTGATAAATACTGATGTCCCAGAGCATGTCTCAGATTAAAGGCAAAACACACTAGCACCAATGCCTTAATCTTTATAATTAAACCAGTTCTTATTACTTAATCCTTTATGGCAGCAAAACACAAAGATCTCAACACATTTACATCTTAGGGACCAGATGATCTCTTTTGGGGAATACTGAAAGAAACTTACACATAAAAAAAGTTTCAAATGAAGGGAGTTTAAGCAGTCTAATTAAAGAGAGGATATTAATTGTGAAATGGGGTAAAAAGTAGCCTATCTCTATTCAGATACAATAAAAATGTCAGCATGAGTGGRCCAGTGCAAGAAACCTTGTCCTATTGTCAGACCTTGCTGGGTTGATGATGCCTAACCAAARGAAATACATGGTGAATTAGAATGCAGAACAAGAAGATCTCCTTACCTAGCATTTGGTAGTGCTGGTAGGTGACACTGAGCTTCCCATGACAGAATCATATATCAAGTTTGTGTGGCTCAAGTTGAAGCAATAAAGATAAATGGGCTCTTTGCTCCTAATAGTTGTTACTTCCAGTCAAACCAGCCTACATTTGTCATTGAATTATGTCCATTTTTGCTCTGGAACAGAAGTGTAGACACTTCCGTTGATTATTGCAGGGGCACATATTATTATTAGATTAGGGAGCAGAATGCTTAATCTGTCATTCAGAATATTTCTTAGCTATTACAGGTTCTTATGAAGTGAGTCATATAATGTCATCTATTGGTATGGGAGCTGTGAATCGAATTGTCAATAAAAAACAACAACAACAAAAACTTTATAACCTTCCTAGGATCTACACCAGTCACAAAAAAGTCTCACAGAAATTCAATTTCAATGCTCATTATTATGAGGAGACTTCAATGGACACCAATTATTTCAAGAGTAAAGTTAAATGACGCCAGGAGGTGTATTACAAAAGAGCTCTGAGGAATAGTAAGAGAAACTCTGAGAGATCTGAGGACTTACCTCCACCTCTAATCTCCATGGATATCTGATACTGAGTAGAGTCCTGCTCTTTGAACAAGGAACTGGCCACTACCACCCCCTCCTAGACTCCTGATCAGAGACATGAGCTATTTTGTTTCTTCTGTCSAGGAAATGCTGCTCACTGGCTGAGACAGTAAAGTATTTGCCCCTAAATGTTTCTTTATGTTTCAAACCTTAACATGATACATTCAGTTATAAATCCAAGCACAAGAGGCATTTTTTCTAGCACATTATTTTATATTATTAATTGCCAGGATGCCTACACCTTGGTATTTATACCTTCCTCCTTCTAGAATTCTACAAGACAGTATTATTTCCAAGATTAAATTTAATAGCATTGTATGAAGTATATTCTGTTATTTCCATAGATAGTATAAACGTTGTGATTGGAACATACCAAGCTTTGTCATTTCCAATAGGAAACTGAAGCTAGACAAATGGAAAAAGCAGCAAAAATAATCCTCATAGAGTATTTTTACCTATGATGAACTCATTTTCCTATCTAGTCACTTAAATTTGTATTTACATGACAATTAAAGCAATGATTTAACGGTTGTCATCAGGCTGTCTGGTGAACAAAATTTACCCCTTTAATGAAAATCAGCCCAGGAGATGTGATAATTGCCATTTCAAAGAAGAAATTCTGGCATGCCAAAGTTAACCCAAGTAAGTCATCAAAGATAATTGCATGATTTGGTGAAATACTACATTTAAAAAAGTCTTTCCCTAAAAGTTTCTGTTAACATCTGTGACTTGAACTGTGGCAACACCTATGAACACCAATGATATCAGTGGCAACTGACAGAGCAACCCTTAGACCAGTCACAATTAAGGGCTGGCTTTTTAAAAGCATTTAGGCGTTACAGGAAAAATGTGATAAGGAACTGGTGAAGATTTATTAAAAGACATTCAAGAGCATGTGAATATCTGTACACTCTCCTGCACTGTGTAATGCAAACGTACTTTTAATCTTCCTCATCTTATACACATAGCATGCTAAAGGAGAAAATTCTTATAGTTAGATGTCAGGCTGATAAGAATTATAGAGTTCACTTTATTTTTCTAGGAAAGTAAAATAGCCTCAGCTTAACTTAAATAGTCACTTTGGAATATCATTTTACTAGCTCATTTATTTCCCATTTTCAACACATTCGTTGTGATTATGTAATGTAATGTTTTACAAAAGACGGTACTAACAGGATACGATGAATGTAAGAAAAATGTAAGAAAATGTGTGTAAGAAAAAAACTACAGAATGGTATTCTATGATAGAGCATTTTTTATTCATTACCTTATTGCTTTCTCACTTTAGCTAATAAAATATCCTTTCTCAATGACTAAATATGAAGACTAAGTATACATTTCCAGAAAGCAGAATTTGCTACTGCATGTGTGCTAGGATATTCTTTTGCATAAGTGGCTTGCTCTCTAAAATTCTAAGAACAGTGTAGAACTTTAAGCCTTTGGAAGGAGATTTCTGACTCTGATATGCATACCCTTCTGTGCCAGAGATTCTTTAATGGGATGGAACAGCTGAAACTCCTTGTAGAACTCCATAATAGAATTTATATATATTGTCCRTTAAATGGAAAATAAAATAGTTTGACCAAATTCTTCTCTCTATTGCACCAGGACAAACCGTCTGATGCATATATTTTAAGAATATGAATACATACAAAGAATTTACTCAWAATTATATTTTTATTCTCAGAAGACCATCTGAGAATAGTGAGAACATAGGCACAATTAATAGCATAGGTTGGAATGATAAAGGTTGTTAGCGTGAAGATAAAGCTTTCTGTAACAAATCAAAGTGATTGTCAGGGCCCTGAGGACACTGCCAGGCCTCACTGTCCCTGTGCAGCCCCCCAGGGGCCTCTCCCCAGGCCTAGCCCTGGCCTCATCTCAGCCCAGCCYGGTGCCCATCACTCCTTRCCTGCAACACTGCAGTGGTGTTGACTCCAATCTGGTCCTAGCCCRTGGGCTAATGTCAGCTATGTCATGAAGGCTTAGTTTTGGCTGCACAGCATTTTGTTTTTTGAAATAAGAGTAATCTAACAGTTACAATTTCAAAAGAAAAAACAAAAAACAACAGAAAACAACAAAAAATACCCTATATTTTTTAAGTCTGTCTTTGAGGTTTCACCATGGGGCAAGTCTGACGTTAATGTGTTTTTAATCCTCCTCRCTGTGCCCTAGCTGGGACCCATTTACATGAGCTAAAATCACTTTCTGAAAGCCAATATTGGGCAAAACATTCATTTAATTTCATGTTATTTTAACATGTGCCTAGCAGAAATGATGAAGTCAGGAAAAAAAATAGCCCCAAATCCACCAGTGAGGCCCCTTAAAGTACATTTGTTTGCATACTTTGGCTTTATGAGAGTAAGTTTTAAAACAAGATTTACAGAACAAAAGCAATCTGAGCTGCAGTTAAGCAAGATACACAGGGCTGCAGCTGATGTTTTCTTGTTCAATACATTTGGTTCTCACATAGTAAGTGTTGTTGATGGATATGTCATAGATCAGCACTTCTTAGATACTTGCGTGGTCAGGGAAGTTTAGAAGTATTGAAACTGGAACATTCCTGTGCTACTCATGCCAAATCTAGTGTTATATAGAGAGGTGCTCATCATATACAGGGAAAAATTGCAAAAGTTCTGAAATTAATGATCTTGCCTATTAGCCCCCTGCGATGTTTTAACTCTGTGGCATAAATGTAGAAGACTTGTTATAGAGTAAATATTGATCATTTATTTCACATAGCTTTTCTGCTTGTGAGGGCTGATCACAGGCCAAACAACACAAAAGCAATGGATYTTGGCACTCAGAAGCAGGAAATATGACTGACACAAGATTGACAGGTCCAGATTCAAGAATTTTAAAAGTTGTTYTCAAGAAGAGCAGGAAACATTTTATTTCTAGATACTGACATGTAAGATTTTTAATATAAATTTAACAGGTATACAGGATCATTCTTTKTTTCTTAGTATAGATAAAAAAGAATTTCCTCTGTTATAACCTTTGCACAAAGCTAGGATGATTAGCAACAGTTCTGTGGATTAGACAGTACCTTTCATTTGCTTCCTGGAAGGCTAAAGAACACCCACAGATCTCATATTTAATGGGAGTAAAGTTAAGTTACTTCTTCAGCATCTTGTGGGATAATATTCTAAGAGTAGTATATGCAGAGGTACTTCAAAACAACTTTATAGTTTTTCAGGTTGCAAAGAAGGCAGTAGACTCAGCAATAAGGTAACTGTCAAACGTGTTCTTGCACACAGGGAGAGTCTATATTACACAAGCCACATATTGCAAAAATTCTGTCCCAGGAAGCAGTGGGATTTAATTATGGTTGGAAGGATTGCCTGGCAGAGAAAAATCTCTTTTCTGAATCTTCCAAAATCTTAGCACTGTTTAGCACCTTCTACTCAAATGTTGCCCTCAGGACTCAGCTGAATGTTCCAAGCTCTTTGTGGATAGATAATCCGTGGTTATTTTCYGATCCAAAAATGTTCCAGTTTCTCAAGAAAAAAACAAATTACACAGAAAATTACCTTTCTAAAATAAAACATATATATTTTGTGTGCATCAAACATCAGAAATCTATTTCTTAYTTACCTGCCAAGGAGAGGGGAAGTCTCTTAGTACATAGAATTCAGAATAATAGGCAGAATTTTGTTTCAAGAAGATTTTAGAATCCACTGATGTTTACATGGCATATTACAGTGCTGAGAAGAGTCCATYTACTGATCTTTGAGTTGCTTAAGGACAGAGAACAGGATGTATACAGCTACACAGCATAGTTTTTCAGTAATTAGCTGTAGTGTTGGAAGATAATAAGTGAGGTGATTGCTGCACCGTGTCACATTGTGCTTTACATATGCCTACATAGTGTTCAACAGTTCTAACCACTAGTCTCATTTTATAGCTATGAAGATTAGAAATCGTTTAAATAAGTAAATTGCTTGTGCAGATCAGAGACTAGAATTCAAGAATAGCTATAGCTTAGGTAGGTATTAGATCAGATATTCTTTTCCAAATTGCAATGACTGTTAGCAGGTTACATCTTGCGTGATTCTCATTTCAGTGAGATAGGCTCTTGAACCTAAATCTGGAAGGGACATCCTGATTTAAGACAGAACAATTAGCCTATGCAGTCCCAACAAATTTTTTCTGAGATATTTGCAAAGGAACTAGTACTCCAGGGCACTGGAACTAGAACTCCAGGGCATTATCAGCATTTCAGTACTCTTATTATGAGGATGCTTTTCCTCATATCTGAGCCTCAGTTCTTCTGTTTATCATGGACTGTTGACATTTCCCAATTCCCCTATAGCCTTCAAACTGATTAATCCARTTCATTCAGATTTTCCTTGTGATTTTGAAAATTTATTTCTCTCCTTGAAATTAAATTCATTTTAATGTATTCTAGATTCATGATTTTATTTTTATTGCTCTCCTTAAACCTTCTCCAATTTATTTACATCCTTTTTGGAAGGACAGCATGGAGAATGGTGCTCTATCCTCAGCTGAACTTCGGCTAAGGCTTTGTATAAAGCATGGTCAGTTACTACAAGTCTGTGAGTGATTTATGCAAGCCTGGTTTAAAAAAGTGCTTGATTTTAAAGAGAAATAAAAAAGTAAATATGTTTCGTGGCAGAAGCTCAGAGCAGATTGCCCCTTCCTTCCTTGCTTCCTTCCATTTTTCAACTATGTAACACTGCTCCCTTCGGATATACTATTCCTATTTGCATTTATGACTATATTTCATTTATTAGGCAGTTTCTGTGGCCCAGGGAGCTGCAGGAACTCCTAAGTTCCTTGCTACTCTTGCAGGAACTCCTTGTCTAAGTTCCCTGCCGCTATATGTTTACAATGAAACTTACAGTGAAATATGAAGATATTTTCTAAACTAGTTTTAATCAGCCAGGTAGCTGTCTGTTTAGTTGCAAAACTCTGTATTTACAAACTGCTCCAAGTAATAGTTTTTCTCTTTTATTGTCTTTGCTTCCCAAAGGCAAGAATTTACATTGTTTTACACCAACAATAKATCATTATCTCCTCTTTCTTTCTTTGTGTGAAGTAATTCAGAAACTATGGCCAATGAGTTAGAGGTGATGAATTCCCAACTATTCCCCTCCAACACCAAATTCCACTAAGGGACAGAAAGAGTACCATACAGAAGCTTTGCCAATTGTTGCATATCTAAACCCCAAATCCCATTAGCCTAATTATTGGAACTGGGAAGAGAGAGGAGGTTTTGCTTAAGTCTTTGTCACTTTCTTGTCCGAATTATGATTTAGACACCAGTGGTTAAGTTTGCAAGAAAATAGTTTATTTATTTATTTTATTTCATTTTAAAGTGAAGCATTTGCCAGCCTATTATGTAGTAGAAACAAGGAATGTTTTCCTAGGTTATGTGTCGTCGGGATCCTGGGCTGTGTAGGTTATCTTTTTCATGCTTGCAAATAAATCTGCACGCTCCGACATGTGAAATGCTGTAATAACACTGATCCCTCACATACATAGCCACACAATTTTTACTGAGGAAATTGCTCAAGACCARAGATTCTACTTTTCGAACAATGTCACAGCCTCATAAACTGTATATAACCCAATATTCCCCCCAAAAAGTTATTTTTTCTCCTCTGAATTCTRTACAAGACATGACAAAACCAGAGGTTCATATACACTCATGCAAATATATATATATGTATATACATTCTCTATTCAGATTCTATAGCCCTTTTTAAGACAATAAAACTAGCAGTGCATGATTTTAGACATCCGCTGTACTATCAGAGAAAATGCTTTGAGAGTATATAGTCTAAGTCGCTTCTACTGCTGAAGCAAATCTTCAAGTATATTGGGTTTAAAGTGACTTTGGAATTTAAATATAACAGGACTTGCCTTTGAGGAACTATCAGTATCCTAGAATCATTTTGCAACTGAGAAGAGTTCRGCATAAGTGGTGATCTCAGCTTCTTCTTTCTCTTTCTGTATCTTTCCTTTGCCTATTTATTCCTACATATCCAGAATGCGTGTGTACTGTATTTCCAGAGAGAGATAATAGAGCAGGATAAAAACAGCTGCAGGCTTTTCCACAGTCAATAGCCCACCTTCAGAATGAGGCAGGAAGAAGTATATATTCAAAGAATATAACTGTACTTGGGTGCAACCAACAGACTTGTGTGGCTTCCTGAGATCTGAAGTGCTGTTTTCATGAAAAGCCCTGTGGGTAACTGGTCTTCAACCTTAATCACTCATTCCTAAAACATATTTTTTACATTTATGAGTTTTTCCTGTAAAATGATTTACTGTGCATAAAATTTTGCTTTATGCCTAATGTAGGTTATACTGCCAGCTATCCAAATGCCAACTATCCTCCAAAACTTAGTCTTTTGGATAGGATAAACTATCCAGTCTGAATGTCCTACTGCTTTCTAAACCACAGTAGGTTTTCTTAGAGCTTATTTAAGAAGCTATTTTATATTTTTGTGAATTTAAATATTTAATTAATATAGATGCTGCTAATGATTTTGATAGCTATTCGTATATTTTGCAGAAGATATGAGACTTCCAATGTTACTTTTTTATGCCTTCTGGATGATTTAGTGATTTGTACTAAATATTACAGTCAGCAGCAATAGCTGGAATATTGCTAATACATAGCAAGAGACAACAGCTGTAAGAATAAAGTTCTTTTCAGATATATGTACATTATAGCTCAGTTTGAAATACATCTATAGCAGTATATAAATACTTACCAGAAGTTATTAAAATAAAAGAAACAAACTAAGAACTTGGTATTGAATCAATGCAATCGTAAACATACACATCTATTATGCTGTTGAAAGAAAACAAATAGCATGTCCCTAATTACAAAATATGGCTACAGAAACTGTGAATGAGCTATCCAATGATATGACAATTAGTACTGGAAAGGCTCTACTGTTGATACTGGTAGCCCTGCTGCTATGCGAAATAGTGCAGAAACTCACCTAGTGAGGCTCYCAACAAAAATTGATACAGCCGTTTCTCAGATTACCTCTTTACATGGGAAATAYACAATACAAGGAAGACGTACTCTCAGTTCTCCGTAGCCCTTAACATGCAAACATTCAGGACTCTTTCCAACCGCACTACAGGTGCCCAGCTCCACAGCTCGTGAAGGCTTGTTCTCATGCCTTTTAACATCAGTATAGCCTTCATTTCTGCGAACTGAGAAAGTATGCGAAGAAGTGCCTACAAATACARGTCACATTTCAGTCATGTGCTCTGTTATGTGTGGAAGACCCTATTATTGGTTGAAACTCTAAAAAATGARGTACCACAGTGCTCACTAGTCATTTGCTAGTCCTCTAAGGGAAAAATCACATCACATGCTCTTTCAGTTGTAAATTAGTCCAACTGAAAACCTATACTACCATGACAATATAGCTTTCAGTACACAAACATACTGCAAAGTTACCTTGGATATCTCAGTGCAATTCTTCAGTATAGACATTTACTCTACAATCTCTATTGATATTATCTCTACTATTCTTAGTCCTTTTAACATCTCTTAATTTACATACCCATTAAAATCTTCAATAAAATCAGCCGGTGTTGACAGAGATTTATCCATGCAGATGGATGAACTTGAAATTCAACAGGTCAAAACGATCAAGCTTCATGCTGTCATAAAATACAGMTTTAGACAACAGAGGCATCAATTCTTCACCCACACAACTCAAATACATTCCTAAAGTTTATAACTATTAAAGTGGAATATTGTTCTAAATGATTTAAGGGAAAATACATTGCCAAAGACAGAAGATACATTTTTCATAAGATGACAAATGTCCTTGATAAATGTAATTCTGTTGACATATTTGCAATTCTAAAAGCAATTTTACRTAATATCCACTATAAAGAAACAATGAGGTAAAAATTAAGTAAGTTTAAATCTGTTCAGCTGGCCAATTAGAAGGAAAAMAAAAGTCAATAGTGAATCATTAACTTGTGAGGATTGTTGCCAGTGGCCTTTCATACAGATCTGATCTTGGCTTTTTGCTACATCATGTGCTCTTACCAGTGACTTGGAGGAATATACACACAATTTAATTAGACAAGAGTCACATCAAGACAGAACATACATGTAAAATTTGAAAAGAATCTCAAAATTGTTGCACGGGTAAATAACATGAAAGACAGTCATAAGGATGGATAGAGCTTGGATATGGAGCTATCAGGACATATCTGTGTGATGTGTTACACACATCACTTATGCTTCTTGCAAAATCGTCTAGGGAACATATATATGTATTTTGGCTGCAATTTGAAAAGTACTGAAAGTATATTATAGCTGATTAGTATAAGCTCCCAGATGTAAGCTTGGAAGAATGAGATTATGAGTGTGAAAGTGAGCAAAGAGTATGTAGGAGAAAATGGAAGGCAGTATACCCTATTTAAATGGTCTCAATGATGCTGTACAGAAGCATWTTGTTCTCAAGTCCAGACCTTAGGGAACAACGTAGAAAAATTGACAAAGGTTCAAAACTGTTAAAAAAAAATTATTAGGTCTGGAATTCCTCCCTTGCAGTAGAACAATGAAGAACCGCAATAAATGCAGAAGTGACTTGATTGTGTCTGGAAGAATCAGGATTCTGATAATAGCACTTTAATCTAGTAAATAAAGGCATAATCAGCTGCTKGAGACAAACTAGATAGCCTTCGATTAGAGCTAGAAGCATATATTTTACTGCATGAGCCCCAGACATTGGAATAATTTACCAAAGAATGTGATAAATTTTCTCAACTGAAAAATGTATGTCTTTAAAAAAATATGGGTTTAATAAAATATGGGAGCTACTGAGAATGTAGTTTGTGTTAAATGGGAARTCAGAGTAGATATCATATTGATTCCTTCATGTTCTATAGCCAGTGAGAACTCCAAGTAATTCTTAAGAGAGGCTACATTTTGAYATTTGTGCATCTGTGGAATATCCATTTTATATTTATATATATTTTTTTTTAAAAAAAAGGTCTTTCTTGAGGTACCCATGCTGTACTTACTAAGGTAGAGACAATCAAATGAARAAGAACCCTGTGGGAGGAAGCTTTGAATATTTTTTCCTCATCTCAGTCAGTAAAGCACAAGTAAAGCTGTTCATGATTTGTTACAGGTGATCTATAGCTCAAAAATCTGTAGTATTTTACCAGRCAAGGTCTCAAGGATATTTGACCTGTGAGAAACATATTTTGCACTTAGAATTTTCAAAAATAAAGTTTTAAAAATCTTTTTTCCATGTAGATATGTCTATATGATACAGAGCATAAAATGAGACCTGTATGTAGCTATTCCCAAAGCCATCTGGGTAAAATACCTTCTAGAAACTTAAGCAATTCTGTATAGTTCCATCACATTTTTGTTGCACTTTGTACAGTCTTTGATGCATTGGGAATGGCATTACCTCAGGGAGCTACTGTAAATACAGATAAAAGAAAGTGAGGCTAATGAAAGGTTTAAAATGTAAGGTTGTCAAAATATTTGTTCAGAATTATTTGAAAGATACAACCAATGAAAACAGATGAGAACTGCACAGGGAACCTATCTGTGAACAACAGGCTAGAACACAACAAAGGCAAATAGAAACTGTTTTCCAGGAAAAAATTCTAAGTGCCAAGGTCTATAGCATTATGCGATAATAAATATTAAGTTCTGGTTTTGACCCCTAACCTAAATGCTYTCTCCTCAGCAGCTGGCTAGCATTTAGCTACAACTTTGACCTTTGAAATGTGARTGATAAATTATACATTAATACGGATATTCTGTTCTTACAAGAATCTTGCCTCAGAACTTCCTCCTCTTCCTCTCTTCTCTGGGAACTGTGAAGATCATAAGCAAGGCACTACTTGGGAGTGGACAACCCCAGAACTGGTCCCAAAGATTTAACACTTTGGCATCTTTGTACAAAAATGATTAGATCAAAATGTCTTACTGATGTTCTGTATGAATGAGAAATCATTTTAAGAGTTTTTTTTTTAACTCTCCATGTCATTCAAAATACTGTTTTAACATATAATTTATAAAAGAAATCATGCTTTCATAAGTAGAAGTCTCACCTACTTTCTTGCTTAGATTTAGAAACTAAATATTTTCAACTCAGCTTTTGTATTCATGGTTTTATAGTTTCATTTTTCGTAAAAATGGTACTATAGAGATTTCAGAAGAATGTTCTGCAGAATTACTTTAGGCTTTTAGGAGACTTTTACTTTTAAAAGAYTCTCCATTTGTAGGATGTAGAATATAATGTTCTACTATATCACATTTTAATGACATTGCAGGAGATGAGCGCTATAATGATGGCAAAGATTATGATGCAATTTCCAAGACTCAACCTAATTATAGTCCAGGATCTTTGCTATGAAYGTAACCTTAATAAGCTCACTGATACAATAAAAATACAAGAAAATAAGACACTTTCTCACATAGGCTCTAAACAGAATTTTATTTATATTTAACAAATGCTGTCATCATCTGCTATGAATCAGAGGCACTGTCAGTCAGTCATTGCATATTCTCTGATTTTTACCAGCTGAAAATCTGCCCTCGTAAGTGTTCTCATAAAAGGGGGACTGGTAATTCCACCTTCTATTAAATTTCCCTACTGATTGCATTACAAGACCCTGTTTTCAGTTGCTTATGACTTTGCCAGACTTTAACCATTTGAACAGAAATTGCCCATCATGKGTACATGCCCTATTCTGAATATTTTTATTAGTGAAAGAACTGTTTACGTATATTTGCTTTCAGCTTGCAAGTTTGCCCACATTTGGTCATGTTATAAACCTTCACAAAACTGCAGTTCATGCAACCTCAACCTATGCTTAGTTTTAGCAGCTAATCCTATAGGAATSTGTTCACAAAAGATTAAACAGACTTTCCCTAAAATGGCAGTTCTACAGGATTCTGCCAAGAGTGGCTTTGAGTCACTTCTACTGAGACAACAGCAGTCTGTCGTGTGGAGGAACAATACTATACAATTTAAGTGAAAAGATATGAGAGGTACAACCACGAGGGCAATGCATTAAATCAAAACAAGTGTGAAGAGGACCTCCGAAAAGTGAGACTTCAAGCTGAGGAAGTACACAAAGATATAAGAAATTCATTGGCTGAGAAAAAGATGAGACTGGGAGTAGCCAAACAAGACTGGGGCAGAGACTACCTGAAGCAGCAGTGAGAGATGTTCAGGATGATCAACTCCAATACAGAATACAAGAATACAGAAGCATGCTTCAGAATCTGAATAAAATCTAAGATTCCTGGGTCTTATTATTACCATAAATACTATCTTAACAAGCTCACTGATGCATCCATATTTACTTGCTGGGGTAAAACTTGGAACATTCCAAGGTCWCAGTACTCAGACTGCCTGACATGGAGCAGAGCTGGAGCACAYCGAGGCTCACATCCAACCTGTTCATCTGGATTACTTTCTCATGGGAACCGGGACATGGAGAATGAAGGAAGAAGGGAAAGGAAAGGCTGTGGATGAAGAAGCACATCTCTCACTTAACTGAATCTGAAGCAGTTAAGGTACACATAATGTATGTTAGATATGCTCTGTTGCAGTTCTTTATTCCCARGCAAAGTGGTTGTCTAGTGAAAGTTAACTTTTAAATGACTAGAAATTTGTTTTACTTTTAAAGATATTTCAATTCTCACTGCCATATATCTTCTTAATATAACTATCACCAGTGACTATGACTCCTAACCTCCACTGTGTAYGTTTTATGAGAGTTTAACTAGCTGTGCTTAAGTAACCTTTCAGCATCATCCAGATACTGCTTGTATTCAGATCATGAAAGTGATTGCCAGAAAAAACATTTGCTGATTGAAGCAAGTTGCTTTTCCCAGAATTAGGAAGAAATCACAACACTGCAAGGGCTGAACTGCCAGCATAATCTTTGTACTTATTATGGTCCTTCAAAGAAYAATTAAGAAACCCATTTTAGTATCAGCAGATTTGTAGGACTGTCTACCATTAGATAAAAGTATCACATACTCTGAAATTAAATTGACATTCTTCTTCACTTTTTTTTTTCCCTATAGAAAGGACATTTCCACTTTATTTCTCCATGCCACTAAAATTAAAAAGATTTCTTTCTATTCCAAACATGAATTCTCACATATATGGTTGCCAATAATAGCAACATTATCAGTATGATCAGTGTCTTCATTTGGATTAAAACATAATAAAATTAGTTTTGTATAGACAATGATTCAATTTTCCTGAGTTCTCTGTATTATTTCCTTCCAAATCCTTTCATCACAATTTAGTGCCACCAATTACACYGATTATATCCATTTTTCTCTAATACAAACAACTATGGGTAGTACATAATAGTGGAGAATAAGRCTCATAGAGGAAATGTTCTGGACAGTCATGAGAGATAGGATTCATCTTGTCTAATATAGTCCATCTAAAAGCTATATGATAGGCTTTAGTTCAGGTAGGTATTTAGCTCTGTTGCTGATACAGAAAGATAAAAAGTCATTGCCCTCAATAGTCTTRGAAATCTAACTTTAAAAGGGATGAAATGCCTACATGAAGTGCCTGTAGAATTAGCTTGGAGCAGTAGCTCAGGTTGAATACTTAACTTTATAGACCCTCCACTTTCAGATTTTTGGAATAATCCTTTCGCTTCGCTTCGAAACAAAAACTCATCTGTCAAAGGAGAGATTTACTTAAAAGAATAAGTTCTATCCAACCAATACCATAAGTATTCAAGTGATGGCCTTGTTGATCAGCAGTTTCTTCAGCTATGTTGCCTTTCTGTCTGTGGGATCACAAGATTATTTTCTAACAGAAAATATTCTATTTTTGAGTAAAATGTGAGAGTGACAGAGCACTGGAACAGGTTGCCCAGAGAGGTTGTGGAGTCTCCTTCTCTGGAGATATTCAAAATCCACTTGTATGCGATCCTGTCTAACATGTTCTAGGTGACCCTGCTTGAGCAGGAGGCTTGGACTAGATGTTCTCCAGAGGTCCCTTCCAACCTCAACCATTCTGTGATTCTGTGAATATTCCATTCTCTTACTGAAGTTCAGAAGAAGATCTTAGTTTATGCTTCTTTACTTATTAAGTTCTTGATTATTAGTAGATGTGTTCTTTTGCTCTCTAATTTTTTATCTTGTTTTGCTAAAATATGATTAGATCTATACTGAACAACCAAGGAACTAAAGATGTAAAGAAACATAAAAAGGAATATGTGTTATTCCATTCCTGATTTTATATAAAAGCACACAATCCTTCTCCTTTTTAAATAAATGTAATTTTCTAATGAACTTTTATGGCTAGTAAGAAGAAGGCTTGGTSTTGTGTAAGTGAATGCATTTTAACAGAAAGGATTTAAATTTCTTAGTGATTTAAGGAAAAAATARTGCATAGTATTACTCATCTGGGCCACAGTGTCTTGGGCAGAATAACAGAGAGAAAAAAGCAGTACCGGACAATCTGACTTCTTCAAACACAAATTCTTCTGTTGGAGTTCTGACAAGGGACTCTATCTGTGAGCTGTAACCTTTGTTATAAATCCAGAATAAATTCTGTTTGTGAAAATCAGGTAAGCATTAAACTAAGCTAAGCAATACTAAGTAGGCATCCTATTGACAAAAACAAATTAGRCTCAGTAAAAAGCATCTGTTAAGTATAAATTAGAGGCGCTCTGCACAACCTCCATAAAATATAGGAGAGTATGCCTCCACAAGCATAATAGGAAACAAAGGACRTACATCATATGTGGCAAAATAATTATGGAATGCAACTTTATCACATGTGGCCAATGTTTCCAATTATTTCTGTAAAACAAAGCCATTCTTTTCCATTAATGATGTTGCAGATAACTCACTCAGAGGATCATTATCGGTAGGAGAACTCTCCATCTCTTTAATGAGGAGCTCACAGGCCTCAAAATGATACTGAAGTAATTATAAGATTGGCTCAAAAGTGGGAGACAAAACTTCCATTGTGCAGCAATATACCAAACTAACATGAAGCTGGAGAGTCCCCTGGAGACTTAGTAAGTGCAGGATGGCCTTAGTGCATTTTCACTTCTTACTGAAAAATTAATTGTAAGGATATGYTGATAGGCCATTTCCAGTATCTTCAGTAAAAGGTACATTTACTTCTTATCCATGAGAAAAAAAATTATAAACACATACAAATATGTCTGGAGAAGTTAAATGGTTTACATTTTAATAGTGACATAATAAAGCAAGTGCATTTTATTTGTCTACTGCAACTTACAAATGTGACCAYTAAAATTAGCATACCTTCAGTAATTTAGAATGTTTTTAGATCAGCAGAATTCATAGCGATAATCTATTTTAATCAGTTTACTTCCTCTGTTTCTTTAGACATAATCCTGAAATGAGTTTCTTCATAAACTAAGGAAGGTAGAGGGTGTCAGGCAAAGCAATGTCAAAGGTTTCACTTGAAATCAGTGAAATTCATTTCTGATATTCATATCTCAAAAAGATGGAAGAGAAATAGGAGTAGATGGAAGAGAGAATAGGAGAAACTAATGAAAATATTGAAAAGAAAGTCACTTTATTCAGAAAATAAATGAGTGAGAACATATATTCAACAACGAATGATACAGAGAAGAAAACCAGTTATCCTAGGTTTATCTTCACATAGTTCAAGAAAAAAGAAATATTTAATCAAATGTACAGGAGACAAGGGAAGTGCATTTTTATACAAATTATTTAAATTGTAGAACTCAGTAATTCAGGCATACCAATAAATAAGACATGAACACAAAAATATTTTTAAAAGGTAGACTGCAACTTTATTTCTAATTACTTGCATATAAACATACAACAGATATAAAATGGGTCTCCCTTACAGTCTGTGAGCACAAGGTATCAATATTCTTTGGCAAAGTTAGAGGCTGTGATGGTAAAATGRGAGAACATCTAGTCTCCACTGATCTAACCATCTCCATCCTTTTCTGCCATTGCACACAATGCTAGCCTAGTAGTAGGTCCCTTGGCCTCGTCTGTCTGAACACACTGATCACTGACTACACAAGCACAGATTTCCTCCTTGGCTGTGCATGTTGTGAGAGTTTGTAAACTTAGTTGCCAACCCTGTGCTGAGAAGRAAATCACAGAGTTACAAAATGGTTGATTAAAAAATATAAAAATATATATAAAATATTTCAGACAGGATAGCCTTTCTAGAGGATTTCTTCTTGRCTTCTTGCTCATGGAAGCAATTGTGGTGCACCATAGCATAAACTCAGACTCTTCTGATCAGCCCAGTTGAAGATGAGTGTGTTAGCTCAGTGTGGTCTACTTCAGACTAGCTGAAAGGATTTTATAGAGCCTCCTGTAGCTTTCTTTGCATAGCATCCTATCTAAAACCCAAGGGAGGAGTGGAGGGGGTATTGTAGACTCCTTTAAAGATAACTGTGACCTTAAAAACTGTTTCATATTAATTACTCCTGTAGGAAATTGTCACCCTGTAGGTATTGTCACACTGAAGATGTAAGTTTAGAGGCTTTCTCTGTAAGCAGCTGGGATCTAAATGAGGCCAAAATGGCATTAAACTGTCTTGGTACTCTAGAGGAGCAAGGAGCCTGCTTCTGCCTTAAAGTAAAATTTTAACAATACCAGAATTGCTCTAACTGATATGTTGCTTCTCAGAGCTTCCAATGGCCTCTGATTGACTGGTCCAAGCTCTGTGCCCCTGAAGTGTTTCCATAACGTGAAGGTCTCCAAGTGTAACTGAGAATCAGAACTATAATATTAATATCTCACTRAAGGAATTACACAAAGTGAATATCCATTTGTTTTTATGAGACTATTGCAAGCGTTAGCCTTGGAAGATTAAATTTGAAATATTGTGCTGATAAGTGGCACTGCAATGACTAGTCTTTCTGGTCAACTAAGCAGGATAGCAATAGATGGAGAGATTTTCCCCTTCAATCAGGAATTTGCAAGCCCAGTAAGGCATGCATGATACAAAAAGCACACAACCCCACTGTATATGACCTCTTGGTAGCCCTAAGATGCAATACTGAACAATGCACAACCTGGGCCTAATTTACTTGCAATATTATTGCAAGTTAAAATAGTGTCATGGGAAAGCTGAGGTGTCTGGTCCTTTATAATAAACAGTGCCCTTATAAATCAGTGATAGTATCAGACATCTTATATTGTCATGGATTTAAAAAATGTAATAAAAAGTATGTCTGAAAGAGTTAATGAGGGAATTCAAGAGCAGTAAAAGATCACAAGACTAGCTGTTTAGCCCAGCCAAAGAAAATGGTGGTAAATTGTAACCAGGTGTTTTTATTTCCTGATTCACAAAGTATTGCAAACTCAGCRGTCTGTGCTAGGAAGGGCAATATGTGGACTCACATGCACAGAACATTCATCAGATTCACCTAGGCTTTATAAGATTTTAAACTTCTATGCCCAATTTCATCAGTTACCTTTGATATATGCCCCAATGTTCTTGGAAGTGATATGACTAGTAGGAGGAAGCTGTGATGATAGCTGGTCAGGTGATCAGATGACAGGCRGTCAGACAGATATCTCAGCTATTTTTTTTATCTATTTAGTAGAGTGCTACATTGTTTTGCATATGCAGCTACTTCTCCGCACTGTTAATTGTGTTTTTCTTCAACCACTGAATCAGAATATCTTCACATGGTCAGGCCTCCTTGCATGAGGCTGTAGACTGAGCTCCAATTCCAATTTCAAAACTCCACTGCACTTTTTAAAATGAGCTTTGACTTGAGATAGAAACATGGAAGGATTTCAAAATATAGTTAATAATGGCTTCATTCAGGCCAAACTGCAATAGACTCTAAAAAGCTGGGATTTAAAACACTTATTAACCAACACTTTTTTGTTAGGTAATTGCGTTGAAGATTCTTTGATTTCCTTTTCAGCATGGTAGGTATTTTATTTCCTTTTAGTAGTTCAAAACTGTTCACAYTTATAGATACTTTTTTTTCCACACCTTTAAGATCTGGGCTACTAAATGACTTTCCTTTCTACATTGTTACAGTTTTCCCTATGTCTTGCTAATGTACTCACAGTTGGTGTGAATACACCCACTGGATAAAATGCAGAGCTGGGAAATGGGAGCCAGATTTTGGCTTTCTCACTCCCCAACTCCCTTYGTGCATTCTCTTTCTAACGTACCCAGTGAATCTTTGCTGCATACTGGTAACATTTTGCCAGAGATCTAGCTAAGTCCATCAGACTCAGCCACAGCCCATAACAGCCTGTAATTTGGTTACCGGGCATTTCCTTAGGAGGTGAAGCAAAAGAAGATCTCTCCAGGAAAGGAATGGAAATAACCTACAACTTCTGATTTCTGATCAGGTATTTTGAATACCATGTGATGACAGAAAAGGAAGCACCACCACTAACATAAAAATTGTTAATGAATGTGGCAGCCTCCACAGCTTTTATGGCTAGCTTATTTCTGATGGTAAGCATTAACCTTCCTTGGAATGACAACTGCAGTGAGCCCTTGTAGGGGATAGCCCTCCACTAGGAGGGGMTTCAGCCCTAGATACACGTAACTAAAACCAGGTGACTAAATGCAAAATTCTAAATGTGAGCTAGGTATTCAAGCTCCTGTTGTAACCAGTGGAGATCTKTGACTTGATCCAGTTACTTAATATAAGCATTTATTATTACATTAGATAAACTAGGATATCCCGTCTGTTGGCTGACTAGATGGACATGGGTCTCTTATACATCTTGTGTCATATTTGGCAAGCCTTGGATAACTTTAGGCACCTCAGTAAACTTCAGATATCTATGTTATGACACTGCTCAGTACAATCAAGGCATCTAGAGAAGAATTCAGCTGATCAGTGGGTATTTGCTACTATCAGGTAGAGACACCTGACTATAATGGAAGTTTAGACACGTAGAGTTTGATTCAGTCAGGTTCATACAACACACACAGATATATAGATAAACTTAGCTGTTCTAAGCATGAATTGAATCCCCAAGGCTTAATTCAGTCATCTGCAGGATAGGTGTCTACTGACGCTTGCAAAGCCTTAGGTTTTAGAGACCATTACAAAGCTGGCAAGTATGATACACCGTTCACATGATACAATTCTGGATCACTGGCTGGAAGTCATGGCATCCTACAACATCACAAAAAGGCACTAGACACTTGTGTGCAAGCAACTGAATTGAGTCTTTAATAACTAGGTCTAAATCATGCATTTCACTGAGCTGCTCAGGCCTGTAAAGAGAGAATAGTTTTGGCCATGCTCAGAAGCACATCTGTAAATAGCAACTTAAAAGTAAATATCTAATGCTTTTATAGACATTAGATATTCTTTGGGAAGCAGGTAATATTTCATTTATCCCTCATTTGCTTCTTAAGGTTTCTTTTACGAGATCTGGCTCTTTAAACTGAAAAGTTCTCTTGACTGATGTATTGGCTCTATAGAAAGGTATTGACAGTTTTGCTCTGTTAGGCTGCTGAAAATTTGGCTTTCATATACAAAAAAGATGGTTCTGTGCACATTAAGGAGAAGACCAAGAAAGAAGAAGAAAAAATTTATTGAGGAACTGCAGAGGTAATTCAGTCAAAATAGTGTTTAAACTGAGTACTGAAACTGCAAACTTGTGCCATTTGCAGTGATGTGAATACTCCACTGGTATGAAATGAGATGATTTATTTCATATCCTGGATTTAACATCTGTAAAATTGTAATAACTTCTAATCATTGATCCAGAGTAAAAGGTGTTTGACATAGTTGGTCAAGAACAAAAATGATATTTGGAGACATTATACTATAACCTCTCTCTTTTTTAATTTCTTTCCCTTATTTTACCTTCAGTTTGGAGGAGGGGGGAAATTTAATATCATTTTCTTATCACACATACAGCAAAGAAAAAGAAAATCCACATAAATAAATATGGTTTAGATTCTGACACAAAACAATGAAAGAATTTTACAGTTCTAAGGAAAATTTTCCGTTTGTTCCTCCACATATCTGTCTTCTTAAGTTAAAGACACCTCAGTCAAAAATCCTGAATGCTTCAAAATTGACATTTTTTAAGAAGAAAGGATCGTTTTAAGACTAGAGATGATCTTGTTTGCATTTGTTCTCCTTGCATTGTTCATCTGAGAAGTGTGTTCACGGAGGTAGAGGAAGAGGCTCTTTTGTATCTCTATAAAGATAGCTGACTTTTTACAGCAAATCGTCTTGAAAAAAAAAAACCTCTCTTTACTCTCTGAAAATAATATATATTTTTTCAATTTGTCTGAATTTTTCAAGCAGTTTCAGCCACTTTCTCCTTATGAAAGAATACGTTACAGCAATGTTATTCACAAAAGTGCCATTGTAGCTTCCTTCATGAAATCACATTTTTTGCTGCCTTGTTGGTACTAAATCTGTTCTGTACAGAGTTTCCCTTTCAAAGGAACCTTTTCTGCTGGATGCCTTTAAGAAGAAATAATATCAAGAGGAACTAACACCGTACTAAAAAGATAGTTTTGGAACACAAATGGGCTTATTGCACATTTCTTGCTTGCACTTCTGCATGGTACTTTGTGAAAGCATACATCTATATATGTTTATGGTTACATAACCATATGTAACCATATATAGATATGTTATGGTTACATGCATTGTAACCATTCTCCTTGCTGTGAAAAATTACCCAAATAAAAAAGTGACTTGGAAGAACCACAAATTTTATCCCCTAAACTTTTTTAATTAAAGAATCCATCTATCTTGTCTTTTTGTTAAACCGYCCACCAGGACAAGACGTGCCTATAACAGGAATACAAAGGTTGAACTTTGTGATATTAATCGAAAGAAGGTGGAAGTCACAATCTCTTTCTCAGTCCTTCCAGATAATACTTATCTGATCAAACATAACATAAATCTATTTGTTAAGGCACATAAGACAAGTCCTAATGGAATGTAATAAATACTCGCTATGAGCAAGTCATTCTGTGGATTTGCACTAAAGCCTTTCTTTGCATCTTTCCCTGAAACATCTGTCTCTGGATACTATCAGAGACAAATTACAGAACTATCTGGACCTATATCAGTTCTTAAGTTACTGTTCACCATCCATTAACAAAAAGAATTACTCCACATAACTAATTTATCTAACATTAACCATTTTGACTAAATTATCAGGTAAAAGAGGTTGGATGACAATATCATAATTACTGGTTTACTGGTGGGAACACTGAAATATTTTCTGATATTCAGAGAATTGGAGTAAGCTTCACACACTGGTCTAGAAACAATATTCTTAAGCAAAAGGTTGGACTGCTATAAAAGTAAATTTCAGGTGGTTTTGATTTTACAAGAAATGTATACAGTAAAATCTGGATCAAATTTCCTTATTTCTATCACTTGATCTTGCTAGTTCTGGAAGAGGTAAGGAAAATCTTATATTTAAATACCACAGAAACCTAGGATTTGTTTGACACCAGCTGATTTCCTTGAGAAATGGAATAGCAAAGAAGAAGAAGAAACCATATAAAAAACATATTTATCATAAATATTCTAAATTAACTGCCTTTATATATTTTAATGGTTTTGATCCTAATTAGACTGTCTTGATACACAGCAAGATAGTCTTGAGGTTCAAATCAAATCTTTCTCAATAGCCATACTAGTTGAGTTATTAGCAGTGTTTAACAGAATATTGAACTGCATTTTAATAGCTATATTCTTTAATTCCCGTGTGCAAATTTACAGTGCTGTACATATACTAAGATATGAACAGGCTTTCATTCATACAGAAATGTAACAAGTCTGAGAAGTAAGAGTTTACAATACAGTAACTTTGTAAAATAAAGGCTGGAACAAAGAATGAAATAGAGGGATGATAAAGTCTGCAGACACTGGAAAATATAGCCTACTCTGATTAAGCCAGAGCATGTAATTAATCTTTGTAGTGGTCTGGAATTCTTCAAGGTAAGATCCAAAGCAAACCTAAGCTACATGACTGCAGTATAGGAGAATTTAGATACCTTCTGAAGAGTGGCCTTCTAATTATGCAACTCTGTATGTTGCAGAAGTAGTATATATGTCAGTATAAGTAACTACTGGTCGGACTGAGTTTTTTGTGCCTACAGTGCTGCTGGCCCCAGAAATCAGTTGCTTCAAAGAGCTAGCCCTTATTTACTGATGTCTTATTTGGCACTGCAGCATGCTTTTGCAGTGCCTGCCCTTCAGAATCCCTCTTCTTGCATAGCTAAATTCCTTATAATGCAACTACTGAAAAGCTACTTTTTTTTTTTTTAACAAAATGTCTTAATTTTTAGTAAACTCAATTCCCGATGTTTGAAATTGACCTATGAACTTTGACCTGTTATTACATTTTTCTAGCAGTCAATAGTCAATGCCTCAAGGAGCTTCTGCTGTCGTTTGGACTTGGGCATCACTGTTAAAATGTCACTACTGTTACAGTCACAGGGTCTGGTTTTTTTTCAGTGCTTTGCTGTAGAGTTAGACATCTTGACTTGCTGTGATGCTTAAAGAGCTCTTCTCAAGCAAACCTCTTCTGAAAGCTGGACCAGGTCTTGCTTGGCACACAGTTTTGGTTGTCATCTTAGTCAGCTGAAGTACTTATGCCAGCTAGAGTGTCTCTGGCAACCATGTATGTAACATTGATGGCCTCCTGTTTAATCGCAGTATTTGTCACCCAGGAAAACAATAGCTGCAACTGGTATAAGTTAACATTTTTAATGTTAATACGCTTGTTTCTATTTCAAATAGTGTGAATAAAATTACAGATACTTTTCTAGAGACTTCATTTCCTCAGTGCTCTCTATTAGGATCTTTGTGGGTTAGTATCCATGACAAATCTTGATAAATTCCTTTGTCTCTGTTTATATGAACCAATTATAAAACATATCTTGTCCTCGGATTTTTTAACATCTGCATAACAACCATGCTTTCTGTTTGGTGTATTTTTTTTTTTCTTCAACATTATAGAGCTTTCTGTCTTGGTTCCTTAAACAAACTACAGGACATTAAGTTCTAGCCTGAACTGAGAGGAAGGCTAATTGAGGAATTTTAATGATTTTTTCTAGGCAATAGTAATAAACGGCCTGGGACTGTTTTCAGCTAATGTTGGCTTTCTGTAAATAAAGGCATTAAAACTATTACACCAAAGAACTATATTCAAATCTTCTATTTAAATGGACTAAGTTTTACTTAATGCTGTGAAACACACAACTTCAGTCTTCAGTTTGATCCTACTTTTGTAAATGGACAATGCCAAGCTTTATTTGGTGGTTCTTTTATTTAATACTCTCAGTCAGTACTTTAGTACTGGAAAATCTAATTACATTTTCAATTTCTCAAAAACTTCATTTAAATTTACATCAAGTGTCCATTGAGCATCCTTCAATAGCCTCACTGTGTAAGAGATGAATATATGAATATGGTGCAAGTGTCTGACTGAGTCCATGGTTTCCAGAAATCCCTGTGCTTTTTCTTTCATTCTGAGAAGCAGAACTAGAGTGTCGTGTCTGAGTGTGGGCATTGCCAGCAACCATGCTGCAATCACAGTCCGCATAGCAGTGCCTGGAAAGGTTGCCTTTCTCTGGCTCTGTTTGCTGAAGTACTGACAAAGGGTCATGAGCCACACAGACAACTTCTTTGGCTGATAACACCTCTTCTACACATTCTTTTTATTTATTTATTTTCCACGGAACTAGTATTTTTGATCATTTTGATTTAACCTGATAACATGTTGTCTTTTGAAGCTTGCCCAGAGCCTCTGGTGATCTTTTTTACTGTTTCTCGCTAAGTCAGCTATATAAAAATTACTGTTTTGTAGCTTGGTACAGTTTCCAGTGAAACAGCTCAGGTGCTTATCATAACCCCAAAGTCATTCTCCAAAGAAATGTTAAATTTGCCAGGATTATAGTGTCAGTTTTGGGGAGTGGTTTTTTTTTTTTTTTTTTTTTTTTTTTTTTTTTAAGATCCTGCTGTGCTGATATATTTCACATATGAAGTTACTTAGTATCATCCACACCTTTTAAAATGACTTCTCTTATATGTAATAAAAATGTTCCTATTCTGCATTTGAAATACATTCTTTTTGACTTGCAGTAAACCAGAGATCCATCCTTTTTTTCCCTGTAGTGATCAGGTAAGAGTGAGAAAACTTTAGGTTCTCCTCCTGTTTCTAGTTCCCAGTTTAATAGGACTATTCAGTTCCTCTGAGGACCTTTGTTTTGGGACATGAAAACTTTCTTAGAAACATAATTGCAGGGCAGCAAGCTCTTCCTGTTCTCTAAGGTGCGGTGTTTGACCCCTTAAGTATTTCTGAAAGCTTTCAAACTCTTTCAGAGTTGTTTTGACACAGTACTCTTCCACTTAATTTGATCTTTTGAAAAAAGTGTTTGACACTTAATCCTGAGTGTGTGCTTATCACCAACACTCCTGCAAAATGTACCATTTCTTATATATTTACATTTTAAAAACTACAGATTGGATATCTGTCATGATTTTTCTTTCAGCATTGATGATGATGTTGTGGCAAACATGCCAGAATTGATAAACCCAGACGTTTAAAGCCATTTGTGATTTCGTAGGCTATATGCTTGGCATCCACCTGCTACTTTGGAAAGAAGCGAGACACCCATAGGTATCTGCATCACGTGTACCAGGTGAATGTCTCAGATAATCTAGGGTTGCTAAGTACATGTGTTAGGGCAACTGAATTCAACTTGTAGTGTATAAATTAGGATTAATAAATGCCTCACTGGCTTTTTTGGGTTGCAGTTCAGCTACTCTATGTCCGTTGCTACACAGTTTTTCTGTCCAATTTCTCCGGTTTGCAAAAGTGGCTTTGCACTTCCAAACTCATGTGAGGTTAAGAAATCCACCCTATTTTTTTCTGCTTTCCAACATGACAGGCATTGTCCTAATTTGTCTGATTGTCACATCATACATGATATGCAATAACTGCACTGCTAAATCTGATTTTGAGCACACAGCACTTTTGCCTCAAATCTATTCTTTTGAGGTATTCAGAATATTTAATTAAATTTACCATGTTCATCCTCCGTAAACTTCATCCTGACCTAGGAGACTTCTATTGCGGGAATCATCTTGATAGAGGTTAATTCTGGATCCCTCAGAAGTCTTTGTGACTGGAATATAAAATAAAAGCTTTTAATAGACCCCATAACTCTCCAGAAAGTGAAGTTTCTAGAAGCATGGATCATGAGGGCATCTGTGTATCCAATTCTACAACATGTTGATCTCAGGTTTCTCTCTTATATTTCTATGAGAGATAGACCTCTCCCCAAACTGTAAGACTGGCTTTTCAACAAATTTTCAACAAATCACAAACTGTTCTATAGTTTCACTTCCCTTCTGTATATCTACAGTCAAAACCATTTCTTTTATATTTCAATTTCACATGCAATGTAATCATTATCAACATTTTTTTTATGTACTTTCCAAGCTATGGAAAAGCTGTTAATTCAAATAAGTGCATCATGGCATGCTATGTCCCTCTGTTTTTCTTATCACTATAATCCTGTCTTTGAAGATCAGAAGAAAATACTATTTTAGTATTCTTGTTATCTTTCATATTGACAGAGATAGTGAGCTCTAATTGTTCTCTGTTCTGCTAGACTCTTCTATTCCAGCTATTTGTTTGTATTTTGATGAAGTATTTATTTTTGATGGCTCATCAGTCACAGTGCCTGATTCAAGCTTTCTTTATTCAGTGGCATCACTCCTTCGGTTTTGCTTAAGAAAAACAATTGCTCCTTCATTGCCTGCCTCACAGACTTATGCATGAGAGGCTAGACTGCTTAAATGTACGATCCTTAGTATCACAGTACATTCCAGGAGTGAAAAGAAAATATCATAGTGCAAAGTCCTACAAAAGTATAAGTTCCTGGTCAAACTCACTAATACTGTGTAAAGGCATGGGAATGAGTGTATGTGCATATAATCAGACCTTAAAACATGACATTTTCAAGTGTTTGCCTTGTTCCAGTGTTGTACAGGGAAAAGATTTTGGTTCTTACCTGCCATGTCCTGCTCTCCGAAATGGAGTTACAGTTGCTTAATCTGAGCAATCACAGCTGGAAATAGCCTCACGATCACAGGCTCTGGTTCTCATGGAGGACTTCAACCATCCTGACATCTGCTGGAGGGACAACACAGCAAGGCACAAGTAGCCCAGAAGGCTCCTGCAATGCATTGATGATAACTTCTTATTACAAATGGTGGAGGAGCCTACGAAGAAGGGTGTCCTGCTGGATCTTGTCCTTACCAACAGAGAGGGATTGGTTAGGGATATGAAGGTTGGGGGTAGCCTTGGCTGCAGTGATCATGAGATGATGGAGTTTAGGATCCTGCAGGAAAGAAGTAAGGCAACAAGCAGAATTGCAATCCTGGACTTCAGGAGAGCGTACTTGGAGCTCTTCAGAGACCTAATTGGTGGAGTCTCATGGGTTAAGGCCCTAGAAGGAAGGGGGGTCCAGGAGAGCTGGCTAGTATTTGAACATCACTTCCTCCAAGCTCAAGAGCGGTGCATCCCTATGAGTAAGAAGTGCAGCAAAAGGGGTAGGAGACCTGCATGGGTGAGCAAGGAGCTCTTGGCCAAATTCAGACAGAAGAAGAAAGTACACAGAATGTGGAAGAGGCGACAGACCACTTGGGAGAATTACAGGAATGCAGTCAAGAGTATGTAGAGATGCGGCGAGGAAGGCCAAGGCCTAGTTGGAATTGAATCTTGCAAGGGATGTCAAGGACAACAGGAAGGGCTTCTTCAAATACATCAGCAGCAAGAGGAGGACTGAGGAAAATGTGGGCCCTGGTGGGGTGGGGGTGGGGGCCCTGGTGACAAGGGATACAGAGAAGGCAGAATTACTGAATGCCTTCTTTGCTTCAGTCTTCACTGCTAAGGACAGTGCCCATGAATCCCAGAGCCTGGACATGAGGGAGAAAGTCTGGAGAAGGGAAGACTTTCCTTTGGTTGAGGAGGATAGGATTAGAGACCTTCAGGGCAGGCTAGACATCCACAAATCCATGGCCCTGGATGGGATGCATCCATGGGCACTGAGGGAGCTGGCAGATGTTGTTGTCAGGCCGCTCTCCATCATCTTTGAAAGGTCCTGGAGAACTGGAGAGGTGCCTGAGGACTGGAAGAAAGCCAATGTCACTGCAGTCTTCAGAAAGGGCAAGAAGGAGGACCCAGGCAATTATACACCGGTCAGCCTCACCTCCATCCCTGGAAAGGTGATGGAACAGCTCATTCTGGATGTCATCTCCAGACATATGGAGGAGAAGAAAGTGATCAGGAGTAGCCAGCATGGATTCAACAAGGGGAAATCCTGCTTAACCAATCTGATAGCCTTCTGTGATAGAATGACTAGCTGGACAGATGAGGGCAGAGCAGTGGACATTGTGTACCTTGACTTCAGCAAGGCTTTTGACACTGTTTCCCACAACTGCCTCCTAGATAAGATCAGGAAGTGTGGGTTAAACAAGTGGACAGTGAGGTGGATTGAGAACTGGCTGAAAGGCAGAGCTCAGAGGGTTGTCATTGGTGGCGTGGAGTCTAGTTGGAGGTCTGTGGCTAGTGGCGTTCCCCAGGGCTCAGTACTGGGTCCCATCCTGTTCAACTTCTCCATCAATGACCTGGATGAGGGGACAGAGTGCCTCCTCAGCAAGTTTGCTGATGGTACCAAGCTGGGAGGAGTGGCTGACACACCTGAGGGCTGTGCTGCCATTCAGAGAGACCTGGACAGGCTGGAGAGTTGGGCAGTGGGGAACCTCATGAGGTTCAACAAGGACAAGTGCAGAGTCCTGCACCTAGGGGAAAATAACCCTAGGCACCAGTCACCCAGCTGGGGGTTGACCTACTCGAGAGCAGCTCTGCAGCGAAGGACCTGGGAGTGCTGGTGGATGACAAGTTGACCATGATGCAGCAATGTGCCCTTGTGGCCAAGAAGACCAATGGTCTCCTGGGGTGCATTAGGAAGGGTGTTGCCAGCAGGTCGAGCGAGGTGATGCTGCCCCTCTACTCAGCACTGGGGAGGCCTCATCTCGAGGACTGTGTCCAGTTCTGGGCTCCCCAGGACAAGAGAGACATGGAGCTACTGGAGAGAGTCCAGTGTAGGGCTACAAAGATGATCAGAGGGCTGGAGCGTCTGCCCTGTGAGGAACGGCTGCGAGAGCTGGGCCTCTTCAGCCTGGGGAAGAGAAGACTGAGGGGGGATCTTATCAGTGTGTACAAGTACCTGAAGGGAGGGTGTCAAGGGGACGGGGACAAACTCTTTCCACTTGTCCCATGTGACAGGATAAGAGGCAATGGACAAAAACTGAACCACAGGAAATTCTGCCTGACCGTGAGGGGSAATTTCCTCCCTGTGAGAGTGACGGAGCACTGGACCAGGTTGCCCAGAGAGGTTGTGGAGTCTCCTTCTCTGGAGATCTTCAAGGCCTGCCTGAATGCAACCCTGTGTAACATGCTGTAGGTGACCCTGCTGAGCAGGGAGGTTGGACTAGATGTTCTCCAGAGGTCCCTTCCAACCTTAGTGATTCTGTGATTCTATGATTCTATGAAAAAATCAGGTGAGAGTCAGTGCAGTTTTAAAAAGGAGGAAGGACTATTAAGGTGCGTGCTGCTCATGAACTCAGCGCAACAGTTCTTGCCACTTAAGCGTATATTACCCCGGACTTCTCTAGGTATTTCTTTATTCTCTCTTTATGTGACATTATCCATCCTGCTGCCAGATAAAGACATAAAATAATACTCAATATGAAAAAATACTATGGTAGTGAAGGGGTAACTGGTGAACTGGTTCATTCATTTCATTGCTGAACCAAAACACCCAAACAGAGCTTCCTTTTCAAACCTACAGAAAAATTATCTCCTCCTGTGTGGAAAATAACCACAAAAGTACTGCTTTTAGTTAGTGTGTGGGAACTTTTTATGGCAAATATGTTGAAAAGGAATGAAAATCCTCCTGTAAGCAATTCTTCTGTTTCAATTTTTACAATTATTTGTGACTGAAATTATGTGTTTTATGAGTTCTAACTTTATTTTATTAGTTGTTACTACTATTGTCTGTGGGTGGATCTCTTTCATGATGAAAGATATATTTTCTGCTTGGCTACAGTTCTATTTCAGCTTTCAGGTGTCCTTGCCATATTGCATTATTTATTCAAGAGAAAAAAGATTAAAATTTCACCTCGAAGAGTTTTAAATAACTTGTTAAAAACAGAGTTATTTTCTTTCTTTCCTCTTATTTTTTGGCTTCATATCACTCCTTGTAAGTGCTTTTTGTTYCACAGACGTTTCTCTATGATAAATTGAAATTTAACTTTGGTATACACTCTTCCATTCAACCATCACCTTAGGAGTTCACATTTATATCACTTACATTGTTTTATATTCAATTCTAGACATTTTCTTTTCTCTTGAGTGCAATTACCAAAGAAAGAAAATATATCTGTTAGGAAGCGAGGTTTTTTGAAAGTGTCCTGTCTGCTATATGGAGAGGGGCCAARCCACTGCAGGTATTTTATATGCTCAAATATATATATATATATATGTATATATGTACATATGTATATGTATATATATACACATGTATATAAAAGGAATGTAGGAGGGAGTAAAAGAGAAAACAGGAGTTAATAAAGATAAATGACGACAGGAATTAATAAAGATAAATGACAGGAAATCATGTGTATGTTTGTGAGGGGGAAGAGAATGAGTATGAGAGAGGGAGGGAGAGGATAATAGTTCAGCATGTACTTCCGGACATTTCTTCGGGGTGAGCAGATATCCTGCCTATTGCTATCAACGAGGATACAAAACACAGATCTGATTTGATAGATCGTGGGGGGAGCCAAATAGCTGTATAAATGATGCTAATGGAGGGGAATCATAAATCTATGCCTTTCTTCTTCCATGCAAAGCACCTAGTTTAAGGAGTTTCCTTCAGCTTGCTGCTTGTAGCTTGTGTTACAGTTCCCTTATTAATGCTACAGTTAGGAATGCGAAAGCTCCCAGTTCGAAACATGCTTTCCTAGGATGCAGTGTCTACTTTGGAAATAAATGGTTATTTACATGAGTTCTTAGGAATTTTGATATGTACCAAAAGCATGATATGAAATGCATATACTTACCAAAACATCTGACAGCATACCTCAGTAAAATTAATTGAGGACTACTCTTCATTCCAACATGAATCCCTTATTTCAAAATGCCACCATCAGACAACTTCTACACACTCAGCAGAAGTTCACACAACTATCAAACACATTTTTATTTTTCCTTCTTGCTAAGAAAATGAAATTCAGAACACTCTGCTGAAGGCAGACAACTGTCAACAACCTAAAATGTGCAGTTAAATCTACAATATGGACTGATGGCAGTTCCMAAATTGGGCTGAGATTGTGGTGGAGCCTATGGGCATGTGATTGTTACTGCAGGACAAGAGCATGGTTAGAAAAGTTGAAGTCTACTGCTTTAGGAGTATATTTAGGAGTGTGTGTTTAGGAATTTAATTGATCCTTGATATTTCTCATAATAATTTGTAATTGTTTTTACTCTTCCAAGGTCCCAAAGATGTAGGAAAATGATATTCTTAGTTTGGTAGGTGATATAACTTGGCTTATGTACCTTAGAGCTCCTGTAGCTGAGGCAAGAATCTGAATGCTGGACTAATGGATTCAGTTTTAGTGCACGGATGCTGAAAACATTTTTGCTACTCTATCTATTGGAACATGTGAGTTAAGGCYCTAAGACTCCACTCACAGTATCGCTAAGAGCCTGCGTATAGGCAGTCATGGATGGGAGYAATATGTATGAGCCACTTGACAACTGGGAGGCTGATCACAACACTTTCTAGGGGAACAGCTCCACCGTTGGCATCGTGAACACGGAGGCACAAAGCCTCCATGCTCACAAAGCATATGCAGTGGTTCCTTCTAAATGCTCCCTTATCCTGCTGGAGCTTCTTGGGTTCAGCAGCATTCTTTTCCTCTGTTTTTAACCAAATAAGAACCCATTTCCACAGTTTTCTACTAATATTTTAGTTTTTGTGACACACAACTTAACCTATTCAGATAATGAATTTTTGAACAGTTTCCTAAACACCACAGACTGAAGAGATACCCAAATCACAGCAAATCTGACAAGTATTTTGGCAATGATTGAGACCAGAAAAATGCTTTCAAGAAAATAAAGGCTACTGTTTTTACAGCAGGAAGCTTATATAAAAGATCAGACAAACACATCACAAAATAATATGTCTAAATAAATACTCAGTTTATTCACTGTAGTAAGGAAAAGAATGGAAGAGAGAAAAAGAGAAGGCTTCAAGGATTCAGTCCTTTTTTCAAAGTAGCCATTCCTGAATCAGAGCTTCAGGCCTGAATCTTTGGAAAAGATATATAGTATATATACCTTTTAGATAGTATCCATAGTGTATATATATTTATAGTATACATAGTATATATAGTTATATATTATATATATCACTGCAACTATATAGGTGTGTATATGGCAATATAAATTTGGTAGAGAGAGGAATCACTTGAACGAAAGCCTTAGTCTTGGACAATGCTTATTTTATGGGAAACAGAGGTGAACCTGAAAGAAACTATTTATCTGAGCTCTGTTTTTCAGGATTTTTCTCATCAGGTTGCTCAGAACTTCATTCAGGCAAAGTCATCTCATATGTTCAGCTCTTAAGAGCAATTATTTTGGGGAAAAAGCTATGTAGAGAAATATACCTCACTTTAGACAATCCTGTGATAGCTCAGAGGAATATCAACCTCAGTGCTCCAGGAAGTCAAAGTTTCAGCCAGGCCCCTGTAAAGACCAGAGAGCGACCTACTAAAATCCCCAGAGCTATTTTGACCCCTAAATAAGTTGTATATTTGGCCCACACAGCTATCAAAACTTGTTTCAGGATCTTCTGTTGGAAAATTGTTACTGCAGGAAACACTCAAAATGTGACAGGGATCAACCCTTCTTAGAGAAGAGAATAACATTATAACTAATACTGAATGTAAAAGTATCTCACTGATTGTCAAAAATTGGCAAATCTACTGTTACTTCAGTTTTATTATTCATAGTATTTCAGTCTTTGATCATGCCTACTACTACCTGCTGCATRAAGGTGAAAAATCGATGGACAATCTGTATTTCCATTAACTAGAGTTATATGAATTTCCCACAGATAGCCTCACATTTCCAGGTGCACAGTCAGCTGTTCAGAAAGGCATTTTTTTTTCAAACAGGAGAAGGGTGACTTTCATTGACCACTTTTGTATTTTAAGCTTACGGCAAWTGAACTAGAGAGTAGTATTTTTTTTTCTAATCTAAGTTATGATACTAGAGCTAGACATATCTGGGTCATGTCAGCTTTGATATCCTATATAAAGTCCCACCATGTGTTCATTAGCCCTCGTGGCCTTCCTTTAAATCATTAGCCTGCAACAAGAAATATTAAATGGAGAAAAAAATCTCATGCTGTTTTCTACCAGGTTTAAGTTTGGCTTCAAGAGCCTGTACTACTTTGACATTTCTCATATCAAAAATGTTAAAGATTTAAATAGGCTTATAGGAAATTATTCCTTGCACAGTTAAATGGTTATATTCTGGACACTATTGAACAGCTTCACTTTGTTCAACTGTAGTAGTTTGTATCTGATAGTGCCCTCAAAACAAAACAAATAAGAAGMGGTACTTCCTAAGAAAATAAATGGTTTATGTATATGTTCTTATTTTAAAATCATTTACGGTTATTTGATGCACAGTTAAATTTCTTATTAAAAATAGGTTTGTTTTCACACAGCGAAAAGTAGAAAGATCAATTCTTCTGTTTTAGACATCTTCACAATGATTTCAAAATCACTATGTTCAATGTAGAATATTTCAGGGGATACAGTGACTGAGCTTATTTAAAATGCTCAGGATTTGTCTTATTTACTCAGTCATATCCACTGGATCACCACTGMCTCTTTTTGCTTCACAGTGAGCTTTGGACCTTGGCATTTCTGAGTGTCAGAATTACAACAAAACAAGAATGATAGAATTAATCACATCTATGTCTAAAGTCATCACATCACAGACAGACGTATTTTCAGTAAATTAATTCTAACGTTTTTTCTGTTGTTTCCTAGTACTAGTCTGATTTTTTCTGATCCTTGCCTATAAACACAATACTTTGTCCTAGTTTGAAACCACARGTTATTGAGTGATCACTAACAGCTATGTCTAGTTCATTCATTGTTTGGCATTGGTTTCACATTGTATCCTTCTTATAYTCCCTGTTCAGGAGCAGGCATAGACAGGATTTCTACCAAAAACACTGTAAGTTGAATCCTCGAGTACTCTTCTGAGCTGAAGTCCTGATCTCATTGAAAGATATAGCAGCTTCCTTTGACTTCATTGAGTCAGGATTTCACAACTCCATTAGCCCTCTGTAGTAGGGCAGACGTAGCGCCTACTGAAAAGTTCCCTCAGGTGGCAGAAAAAATGTGATAAGGAAAGCAAAAAGAGCTAGAAGTGCACCAGAAATTACTGAAGGGGGGAGGAAGGGCTTAGCAAACAGAGTGGTTGGTGTGTGCCTAAAAAGTAGTGATTTTGAGCAAACAGTTTCAGAAATATACAAGAATAAACTATATTCAATTCTATTTTAAAAGTAATGATTCATAAAACTTGCAGAATGCGCATCATATAAGGAAATTTGGAGAGGGATGATGTTGTTAGGTAACATCTCCAGTTGTTACCCTTTCAGTTTTAGGAAGAAAGCTGCCGGGGCTGCCTCACTTGTGCAAGACCAGCTCCCTTCCGAGTGCTAAAGCAAGTCTCAGACGTGAGCACAGTGCAAACAGGGGACATCGGTCTGCGTCAAGCTGCAGAGCTGCCCAAATGGGGACCCTTGAACAGGCAAAATTACATGATATGCTATGCTTTAGGTTTTTCTTTTTCTCTTCACAGGTTCTTCTCTTTTACTACACTCATCCTCTCCTAAATCAACAACTGCCTGAGTTACTTTTTCCCCATTGGTCCTGGTTTTGCTATATCTGCAACTATTTATTATTTCTGATATTTTCTCTGTATCTACTCCTTGAAAAGTCCTTGATATTCTTATTTAATTATCTGTAAAGTTTGGTTGTTTATCACATAACATCCCTTAACAATCTGTGCAATTGAGATATTTTTCATGGCATTTGCAGTAACTTTTGATAGTTTCTCACACTATTGTTTGCTGCACACAGCAATTTTCTCATGCCGTGTCCGGTAGTTTCTCATGTCCTGCTCAGTTAGCTTAACCTTAGGCCAGGGCCCTGTCAGTGACCCATTTATCTGCTTGCAGCCCTAACATAAAGAACTAAAAAGATTTTAAAAATCCATATTCCATAGCTGAGCTTTCAGACATGTGCATAGCATTGTTTAAAATGTACACAGTTGAGGTGATTGCAGTGGGCAAGGATAATTTCTTGTATTGAACATATATGTTCAATTAATTTTAGAAAAATAATGCCAGAAATTGCAAACATGTTTTGCMTGAAGGGAGATCAAAGGGTAAGAAAGTAGAAGGCTGTATTTGGGAAGCAATACAACCTGAAAGGCAGCATGAACACCAAATAATGATGGATCTATGGACAKGAGAAGAAGCTTTTATCTTCTCTTCTTGGTCCTCCCCTTCAACAACTATGAAAATTTACCAGTGTTTTACCAAAGTAAAATTTATCCTTTAATCCCAAACCTGAAAGATCAATCAATGTGTCAGAAAATCCTAAAGGCAACAGAAAATATGAGGCAGCCATTTGGTGCAGGGAATAGCAGAAACAGTAGTTTTGAAACAGTTATAGAGTTTAASTGTATATAGTTAAAAGTCAGTGAAATCTGCTGTAAGAAGGAACATAAAAGGAAGGAAATAAAATAATAGATAAAATGAATAAATGGATACCTGAAAYAGGATAAATTAGATAAACTGGAAAAACTGGCTTATCCATAGATAAAACTGGATAAAACCAGTCATACCTTAGATAAGCTAATAAATAACTACTAACAAGCATTTAAAGAACAAACAAAATACACATATAAGAAGAATGGCATTTGCACTGCCTCTGTTTCCTCAGTGAGAGAATTTCAAATTTAGGAGCTTAGATGTGGAAATAGTTAAGGTAATTCATAAATTTATTGGCTGTTATTTGAAGTTGAAATTGAAAAAAAAAAAAAAAAAAAACAAGCTGCTTCTCACTATGTGAGAACACTATGTGGGTAAGGATTAAATTATACTTATGAATCACCGCCCAATAAAACACCTGGCAAAGATGTAGATCTTGAATATCCCTTTTTGTTCTTACTGACAACTTTTCTTTACAAAAATAAACCATTTGTCTTCAGGAAATTGAAACAGGAAGCTGCTGAAACACTGTCCTGTTGCTTTGCTAAATTATCTCAGTTGGCATTTATATGCCATTTTGCTCACTTGCATCACAATATCACATTGCAACTTGCATAACACTGTTTCCTAGTCAATCTTTAGTTAAGTAGATCACTTTAAGATCCAAAGCTTATCCCGGACAAAGTCTTGGACTTACAGCAAGAAACGTAAATGGTTTCTATGAGCCTTAAATTTGTTAGACAATGCACTGTGTAAGTGTATRTTAAAAATATTTGCTTCTTGAAAGCAAATAACACAGACTGAACTCTCATTATGCGTACTCTTAGTCTGCCTCCCATTTTGAAGGCATAAGGCATGAAATCATTTCTTACGGACAGAATCATAGCCAAGATGAAGGTTTTTCAAAGCATGACATAATCTAAGGTTAAAGAATCTTTATGAAAGAAGGTTAGATGATAGTCTGTAATCACTCCAATGTCCTGAAAGTAGTCTGAAGAGAGAAATGGAAAGGAGAATAGGACAGCATAGGAAAACACAGTCAAAAACATTACTTGAAATATATTAATGTCAACATTAAAAAGCAATTCCATGATGATCTTACCAGTCAAAGTGAAGAATTATAGAAAAATTAATCTGGAAAGGACTTTGGGAGGTCATATAGTCCATCTCACTCCTCAAACGTCTAAGTCTACAAATGAAGAAAATATTGAGACTCAGATAAGAAGTTGGGTTCTGATTCTCAACACCGGCTAGGAAGAAATGACATGGAAAGATATATTCATGAAGACCAAATACATTTTAGATTTTCTCATTTGGGAACACCAAGCAAACTACTAGTGCTATGAGCAACAGGCTTAAGAAAGCCTGTTTTTTAGTGGATTTGTGATTAACTGATTTGTTAACTGTGCTATATTAAGGCCATGTCATTAACTGTTACCTGATTAAACATTATGGAATCCATTTGGCAGTTCAGGATTATAAGATCTAGCCCTATGTGACACTGAACAATCTACACAAGCAAGAATTCACTTACTCCTACACCAGTTCTCTGAGCTCTAGTTTAGGTAGAACTCAAACTTCAGCCCCTTTTTGTGAAATTTATGGAAGCTTAGAGTGGGTTTCAGTTCAAGATTAAGAAACCTAGCTTTAGGTGCTTAAAGGAAAGTGTTCATTGTGTCTAATCTTCCATAATGATCAGTGGACTTGATAGGACTTGAATAAGTTCCTCATATATGCGTGTCAAGTGCTATTTGGTATATCAAAGAGGACCAGTAGAAAAAGGGTGCAAGTGTCTTTTAGGTCCCATGTTATAGCTGCCAAGTCATGTGGATGCTTCAAATTCCTTAAGTGTTACTGAACATCTATGCATGGACAACCGACTCAAATCCTTAATGTCTCTTAAATGTCTAYCATTCAGTCAAATTTAGCTTGATTTGTTACAGATTTAAAGTACAGACAGGCTAATACGATGATGCACATACACACACATTGACAGTGACTCTCCTGTTTCCTCAGGAAAATGGGCTGAAAAATAAATACATTTCTTATGGAAGAATGAGTTTATTGAAACTGTGAAGTAATTCATGAAGAACAATGCTGTTAATGTGCTTCRTCTACTAACTTTTGAGAACAGGTCTTAATATCATTTCCAGTAAAAGAAGACAATTCATTCTTATAATCTGACCTTTATAATCTAAGAAGAGTATGGTGGAAAGTTTATACTACTGTAAAAGTGAATAGTGATTTCTGTTTATCAGTCTTTTGTAGGTTTGCACAGTATTGCATAAAGTGCACTAATATATTTATGTAAGAGACAGTCAGGACATGTAAATTGAAAACTCTACAATGATAGAAAGCTTCTGGAAACCAGCTATTAGGTTGTCAAGTAAAGTGTGGGAACTGATCATAAAAAGAGCTAATACAAGCTTTCATGGATGAATATGCTTCTGAGTTACATGACAGTTTAATGTAACATATTACTGGTTGGGGGAAAAAATAAAAAGGTTTTCTTTGGGGGGAGGAGTGGTCCCCTAATTCAAAAAGTAGGTTGTACATGCATTCAGAGCTACAATATTCTATTCTGAACTTCTGGAGTACCGCTCTGAATTGGAGTAGTCACTGTTCTGAATAGCTTACAGTCTAACCATGCCATTTAAAAATTTCTGGAAAATCCAGTAGATAACTTTAAGCTACTTCAATGAGGGAAGATTTTCACTAACAGGTTAAACCCAAGCCCTGCTTATTTTACAGTGAAAAGACATGTAACCAGATGAGAAGGTAGTAAGATATGAAGGCCACATTGGAATCAGCAGTCACAGCATATATTCCTTTTTAGATAGGCAAGTTCAGCAATGGACATAGTGATACGATTCACTCTTCTGTACAATGGAATGAGATTATTTGTGTCAATATTTTTATGAGCGAAGATGATTACTTTATCATAAATGAGACTCCCTTGCTTTTAGCTTTCTCTCATATGTGTGGTCTAGTAGATAAAACACTAGACTGGAATTTTATTAACTTGATTTGCTCTAGTACAARATAGAGCAAATCATGTTCCCACTTCATGCTTTAGTATTCCGATCTCAAAGCACTTTGAGATCTAAGAGAAAAAGCCAGGAATTATAGATTATCATTTTTACTGCCACTATCTCCTAACTGATTTCTCTAACTGATGTAAAAACATCATCTAATATCTGAGATTACTGCTCTCCACACTACACATTGATGACCATTCCATCCTTTCCACTGCTGTGTATGTTAAATATTGCACTAGTGAAAATTTTTCTTTATTACTTTTTGCTGCTTTGGTAAGAGTAAAGCCTTATTTAGTTTTTCCATCGTTTTTCCTCTGTGTGCCAGTGTCAGCAGGAACACTGAAACCCTCCTGGCTGATCAACTTGTTTATTTAACTTGTTTCCAAATAGATTTTTTAAATAGAAAATTAACACGAAGTAAAGGAAAACAGAATACAAGTTATTGAAACTACCTTAAGTTATTACTGGAAAAAAGTTAGTGTGTCATAAATTACTATTTTTTCCTTCACTGTAAACAGTTTCAGTTTGTTCTCATATGCTTTTGAGCTGCAGCTAGAATCTTTCTTATTTCTTTATACCTTAATTAACACAAAAAGCAATACAGTAGCATGAGAAACTGGCATCTGTGATGAAGCTGAATTCACAAAGAAATATATATAATTATGAAATCACATTCCTTTTTTTTGCTTACTTGTTGGCAAATATTAAATGTTGGAAAACTTTCTCCTCAGGACCTCAGAATGGCTGGAACTAGGCAGACAGGATAGAAGGAGTCCACAGTGCTGGCTTTTCCTTCAAGCCATCCTTCACAACTGCATGAGAAATTGAACTGAATCCAGTATCATTACTCATATGCTCAAAATTAAAGGAGCATATGGAGTTTGGAAGAATAGCTTGTTTGGGAGAATATTTTGGAAGCAAGAGGAAATCTACAAGCTGAGAGAATGGAAGGTGCAATTGAACATTAAGAGGCTCTTGGCTGTCGTTCTCAATGTCAGCCCAACTATGAGACACAGAAGGGGAAATAACAAGAAGTTAGTATGAGATCATGGAGGTATGAGAGCCTTCTCAGACAGAGGAAGAGGAATAGAAGCAGCTGCCTGTTCTCAGAGGAGAGCAAGGGCCTGAAAAAWATATTCATGCAGAAATTTTTACACTTCTCCTGAAAAAAAGTGAGACTACAATTGTAAAACTGCAGGCGTCCCGGGTTTTGATGGAGGCTATAACTAAAGTAAAGGATTTTTTTCTTTTTTAATATTACAAGTTTTTTTTTTCTGTTGATCATTGAGTTTTATAAAGAAATATCAAATTCTGAATCCCAAATTTAAACTACTGAAATTTAGGGAAATGTCATTTCCTAATCCAGTATCATGTCTTTTTAGTAAAAATAGCACTGGATCCTCTCCCAGAACTTTGGAAAAGTTTAAATATGTCTYTAATGAAGTCAGTTTATGTGCCATAAAAAGATGTACAAAACATACATCTAACAATTAACCAAAAGAGATAAGCTTGAAAGTAAGGAATATTACAGCATTGAGAGTTTAATCTTAAATCACGTTAATGAAGCATTGTTTCTTCCAAAAGTCTTAATGATTTCCATGGATTAAAAATTCATAAATTTATCTCACCAGTTTGTCACATCTGAAGTGTTGTCCAGTTTGCACCTAAAGAAAGAGAAGGGAATATAGGACAAAACCCTGCCAAACCCTCACTGTATCACAATTACACACAACGCTATGTTAACTGCTACCACATTTGGCGCAGACACCCACCATTACAACATGATGTTGAGAGATCGTAACGTAGAGATGGGAAAACACCAGCCAATGCAAACATCAGCTTGAAAAACTGCAGGGCTGCATTCGACATTGTGTCAACCTAACACGTATATAAAACACGATTTCATTCTTTCGGAAAAAGAAAGGCTGGAAAAGGCACCTGTTCTCACTATCATCCTGTGCAAAAAGGATGACCTGATCTTCTTCCTTTTCTCTTAATTCTGAAACACATTTTTACATTATTGCATATTTGGATGTTTTGATTTTTGTTGCTGCTGTTGTTGTGAGAAGCTGCCAAGGTTACTGTAGCCCTCCTGTTGATCCTGGTAGCTCTAGCAGTTATTGCCATAAGTCGAACTCTTTGATTCCAGGAGACTCAGAACATGTTTTTTTTTAGACTGTTTAATCTGAGCCATAAACATCAAAGTCATGAAAAGAACTGGCTCCTTCAATACACTTAAAGCATGCTACCTTTTTTGCAGTAACTGCAGCACATCTGAAACTGGCTTTCTGCATTGCTTTATACATGACCGTTATCCCATTGCCTACTTCTGATTTAAGTTAATCAAGCCCTTAAATAGTCTTTACAACTAGCATTCTTTCTAGAAAATGATCATTTTTCCTTTAAATAGCTTTAATTTACTGTTATTTCYGTTTCTCCTTTTTTATTACACAGGSTAAGATTTGTGTTTCACTTTCAAAGTAAAGAAAAAAAAAAGATTCTGAAACAATCCTTCATCTAAAGACCTCTTAAAAGCTGCATGTCCTCTTCCATCTCAGTTATCATTCTTGAAGGGATGGCCTGAAAGAAGTATTAGACTCATATTGTGTGAATTTTGATGTACTGCGATAAACTGATATGTTATTACAAATAATGTGCTGGACACCAGTTAAATAAATATTGTAACTCGAACTGTTCAAAACCCCATATTATACAAAACAGTATATGTTAAAATTTAGGGAATAAAATCCAACTCTGCAGAGACAAAAATTAAACCCCGCATTAAAAAGTCCAATTTTAAATGAGATTTCAGAAGCATATATCAGTAAGCCTAACATAGTTATCTTAAAAGCAGTGGCCTACTTAAACAGTCATTACAGTGTCTATATCTAAGATCTAAAGGAGAGAAAAGGGACCACCTACATGATATATCACTGCTGTTTCTTATACTCCACTGCGTTTTATTAAAAAGAGAGATTCTGAAGGAATCAAGTATTACTTAAACTTCCTTCTAGCATCCGATTCAAAACACCAAGTTGAATCAGCAGAGAAATTTCTATTAATAGGTTGAAAAAAAATAGTAGCATTTGAGAAAATCTCTTAATTAAATAAAGATAGTGAAAGAGGAAAAGCAAATCATTAAGTGAAATTGTTATTTCACATAACTGTGAGATTAGGTATCTAACATCCACCTGATGTCATCTCTGGAGAAACTGCACTAAATACTTTAAATACTTCTGAGGATATTTTCACCTTGATTTTTTCTATATGAACCCCTAGGAGTCAGAGAGAAGTGTGCAAGAGCAAAACTGAATGACATGTTAGTCTTTCAGGAGTCCACTTACTAATCTGATTCCAGTCTGCAGTGAAAATCCAGTCTACATAATAAATTTAACTTGGGCTCCAACAAGCTTCACTTATGAATAGATTTAGGATTTGGCCTTTTTTTTTTTTTTTTTTTTTTTTTTTTTTTTTTTTTTTTTTTTTTTTTTTTTTTATATGTCTTTTTCACAGACAGGTAATTTTCCTCTGTAGCTGAATGAGTGCATTGGCTTCACAATATTCAGTAAAGCCCCTTTCCCCCTGCAGAACATTTGTGGTAAGCCTCCAGGTGTTGAAAAAATTGGATAAAGATAAGCCAACTGGACATCTGAGTGAGTAATTCCTCCCATTTTGCTCCAGTCCCTACAAAACTCAAGTGCTCATACTGTTTTTACAAGGCTGACTAATATCTAATCCATTGTTTCATTGTACTTCCTATCTTCTTTGTTCTTAATAGCTYACTTTTTCATATTTAGACCATGAAGTCTTGGGCCAAGTGCCATATTTTTATTCTGTATTTGTTTTGATCCAGGTGTCTGAAGTGCTAGTAAATCAAACGAAGGACTAACAATTCAAGTGTGCAACAACCAGCAGTGGAATAAGTATCACTTGTTAGGTTGCACTGGATGATCTCCAGAGGTCCTTCCAACCTCAATCATTCTGCGATTCTGTGATCACAGTTTTCACTGAACAAAGGGCAAAATTAATTTGCTTCAAATATGTTTGTAAACCCACAGTTCCTTGACAATGTCTAAACTATACACGGTCCTTCTGTGTGTATGTCCATCTATCTCCATATGTTTAAATAGTAACATTAGCTTCCATTCAGGGAACTATGGTAGAAGCTCAGTGAGTTGCAGTCCATATTTTTCTTTCTCACGCTGAAAAGCATATTTACTGTAGTAAGAAGATGTTAGAAAGCTGGTATCATCAACCAATGTAACATCTGCTCTTGAGTCATATTATCTTGTTGTGCAACAGCATCAATACCTTTTCCACAAAATCAAAAAACAGTTGAAGTTGGAAGGTAGCTTTAAAGATCATCTAGTTCAACTCCCCTGCTCAAGCAAGGTAGCCTAGAGCACATTGCCCTGGACCCTCTCCAGAAGTCTTTTGAATATTTGCAAGAAAGGAGACTCCACAACCTCTCTAGGCAACCCTTTCCAGGGCTCTGTCACCCTTACAGCAAAAAAATATTTTCTTCAAATGGTGTTTCCTGTGTTTCAGTTTGTGACTGTTGTCTACTGTCCACATAAAAAGCCTTGGCACTACATCAAATTTGAAGAGTAGGTTCAATGTTAGACTTATCACAGAATTTCTTCCCAAAGGTAACTTACAGATATAGTTGTCAGATTAAAGTAGTTCTAAATAATTCTTTTGAAGAAAACTTCAGGTAACATATCTGTGGGTTTAAAAGAGAAAATAAATTATCATTGGGTGTAACAGCATTTAGCATGAGGCCTCATATGCCAAGCCATTGCAAGATGAATATCTAACCCTTAACTGTATCTTGAAGTTCATAGCCTATTTACTGAGAGAGAGAAAATTATTCCAATGGTAGCTATAGATGTTCAGAGCTTTGTAAATAAGGTACTTCTTACATAAGAGTTTCATTTTTGTGATTTAATTTTGAAGATGTTGACATTAACCAATATAGATAGATTATGCAATTCGTATATTATGAACTTTTAAATTAGTGCAATGCATTAAAGAAAGCAAAAAAAAAAAAAAAAAAAAA
>NW_028185273.1:2600305-2664345 GCF_003343005.1 Rhea americana
TACTATATTGTATTGTTTGAAAAATAGTGTGTGACCAGATAATTTGAGACAAACATATTGCCTAGACACGCTGGATAGAGTAGAATAGAATCTRAACTATGGCATTAACATTAGAGAGTTTAACTCTGTGAACTTCACATTCCTTCGTATGGAATACATACAAATACAGATGGCCTTAATACTGTAACATAGTACTGTACATTGGAATGACTGATTAGCAAATTTAGCAAACATATTCTTTCAATTAAATGGAAACAGAAGAGAAAAAAAGAAAACCTTGCAAGGTATTTGACCTCTATTGAATTACATGATTGATACCCTTGCATAAATATGTTTCAAAATTTTGGGCCCACTCCAGCAGAAAATATCCATGGCCTTCCGGGTCGTTGAAACCTTGCTGGCTGCAGATGAAGCCAAGGGTGTGGGAGGAGAGAAAGAATGTTAATGGTTAGAAGCTGCAAGGCTCTTCTTGGAGAGAATTCTTATCTCTACCTTTATGCCATCATCTTTAACTCTCCTGTTTTGAACATTTATCAGAATACTTTTTTCCATCATATCTCCTACCTTAGACACAAGCAACCTGTGCCTAGACTAAGCAGGGCACAGGATAAAGTAATTGTTCTGAGCTGGACTGAGGGAATAGAGGGAAAGTAGACTGATGTCTACTGGAAAATGTGTGTCTGAAAATAATCAAAATTTATTTTAAAGGTTTTTGTTTGCTTTGTTCCTTTGTCAAAGACCTGATCGGAAGTACGAACTTCTAGGTCAAATCAGTAAGAGTTGCTTCCATAGGAAGTTAATCATATTCCTACTTGACGCCAATGTTGAATTGAATCATGTACCAGGTTTTCGTTAGATACAATGGAAGTCAGGAAAGCCTTTGATCAGGTAAGTGACTTGATTTCTGTTCCTTGCCTGGCAAAAGCAAACAGCGGCTTTAAATTGATCTTTAGTCAGGCTACCTAGAAGGTAGAACACCTGCAGTGGGGCTGTGCATATGATGTCTTTGCTGCAATAACAGGAGTGTGTGCAGTCAATTGCAAAGTCTTGTTTTGTAACAGATTTTCACCTTTTTCATTCTGAGAACACATCGAGTTATAGTTAGCTCAATGCTACTAYTGAACTTCTCTCTGAAGTACATCTGACTTCAGATCAGAAAAGACCATTATGTGCAGCTAGTGTGACTAATATAGGCCATATAGCTGCATCCCTATGATTCCTGAACTAAGCCTATCACTTCTGCTTGGTTTATTAAGTTTCTTGGCAGCAACAGTCTAACTATTCATTTCAAGGTTCTTTTCTTATAGTTCATTTAAATCAATGTCCTGAAAAAAATGGCTGCCTAGCAGCAAAGTTGGAGAATTCACATGAAAAGGGAAAGTAAATGTTCCCCTTTATGAATGTATTCAGTAAAGTTTACAAGGGAAAAAAAATGCTGCTTTTATTGAACATTCTGCTACAAGAATGGAAGATGGGACATTTTATAATGTCAAAGTTTTATAGGAACAAATTAATGAAAGACTAATAATGTAGTCTATTTAATGCCTCAGGACTCAGTTTAGGTAAAAAAGAATATCTTTAATTTCTGCACTACAGATTTGAAGAAGCAAATATTTCTTATTATGAACCCTATGCTTTGCAAAAGCCCAACACTTCTTTGAGGATCTCAGACCATAAAAGCACACAGTATATTTGTATTAGGGATATCAGCCAAATGTGATTTCATGATAAAAAGTTCTAAATAGATCACATGCTGAAATAGTACTTTCTTATTAATAATTTTTAGATGTAATAAATAAAAGATTTAGAGATCTTCCCCATTGGTTATAAACACTATCACCATATGCCTTCAACAGCCCAAGAGTAAAGAGAGGTGATTTAGGCTCTCCTAGACTATTACTAAGTCCCAATTTCAATATTTTTTTGTTCAGAGAGCAAGCTGAGAAAAATAGGGCAAATGGAAGCTGGAAGTACCAGAAATTTCAGAACAAAGACTGTTCTTGTAAGTAAGTGCTTCATCCAAAACAAACTTTGGAGATTTTAAACTTGCTCATTGATATCCTCCCACTTATCATATGATTAATTATTATCACTGTTATTCAATGCTACTATTACAGTAGTCATAAGTAATTTAATTACTTTATAATATAAATAAAAAGACTAAGGGTATTGGTCAAATTGGAAATTTATCTACAAGAGCCAACTGACTCTCATGAAGTCACATGAGGTTGAAAATAGCCACATGCAGAAGTTTTACTTGTGCTACCTCTGCCAGCTGAAGACTTTAATACTTCTGGCTCTCTGACACTGCCCACCACCAGGACGTTGCAGCCYTCACAGCTCTGCCAGCAGACAGGAACTTGTGAGTGCTCTTTAATACTCTTCTGGCAAAGTTGGTCAGGTGGACTCAAGTGACCTTTTATAGCAGGCTTTGCCAAAAGTGGATTAGTGACCAACCTGATGACATCGGCCAGTAGAGCTTCAGGGTCATTAACTTCCTACAGAAGAGTAGCAGTGACATTTTCAGTGAATATGGCTCTCTGTGAGGCRTGTTTATGTCCATGGATTGAGAATATAATCTAATAATAGACTTGATGAAATAAGAGATTAACAAGTGAATGAATAGATGTGTGCAAGCTGTACTGAACAAATAGCTGAGTCAGGTGAGACATTTCTGAATATTGATATGATAGTCTATTTCTACCAAAACAGGAGAACCCCTCCTCCCCCGACCAGGCTTGGTCACTCCATGTGGAATATCTACTTCCTTTCAACATAGAAAATTGTTTGACTTAAAAGTTTGCATACATATGGTCTTTTAAGAAAATATGAAGCAGAGAGAATGACCAAGTAGTACTTTCAGTTCTTCAGCCAAGACAGTGAACCTCTGATTGGAATTCAAAAGGACTTTTAATACAGAATGAAGAAAGGGAAAGAAAATAGAAACAATTTCTACCTTGTTTAAATAACAGTGAGATATTACTTTGGACTGGATTAAGCAGGTATGGAACTAYTATGTGGAAATAGCAACTAACTATATGCAAGAGAGTTAAAGAGGAATTTAAAATGCTATGTAAAATTTTGGAAAATAACTACAGATCTTATTATTCTCATTGGTACTTGTTATACTCATTGGTACTGACTGGAATTGCTAGAAGAGTAGGAACTTGCTCTACTTCATCCAAGATAGTGCTTGTGGATAAACATTATTGTTCATATAGTAACACCAACAGTGTCTTTCTGGATGTTATGAACAAGCTGACACCTGATTGCTTAATAAGAACCTGAATGGTATCGTTTAGTGGCCTCCAGCACAAGAAGTAATCTGCAGCAGCGACAGATATGAGATGAAAAAATATTAGAGAGAGAAATATGGAAAAATGATAGACCTAAAGCTCTAGAGATCCGAGCATTGTATTTTTATGATCTAACATAACTTTCAAAATAGTAATCTATTGCAGGAAAACAAAAAAATCATTTTTGTGGGAATGTTTTTGCTGCATTTATTTTTGAGCAAGCAAAATATCTGTTTCCTAAGAAAAATATTTTTTTACAATGACAATAGGACAGGAAAAATAGAATCTGTGCCAAGTGTTGGTCAAAGATATGTAGCATAGTAGCCACTATTTTGAGTTACCTACTGTATTATTTTTAAGGTTTGGAGATGTGGAGAAGCTTATATCTCAGATAAGAAATGAACTTGAATTTTAAACTTTGAATTTAAAAAAGGCTATAAAATAACTAAAATATGGATCAGTTCAACAGTTTGAGAAATATTTTATTGTTGACAAACTGAAATCTGGAGACTCCCCAAATTACTAAGTGAGACTAGCCTTGAACTGATTTAACAGTTCCATGTAAATGACAGTAACAGCAACTCACAAGCACCATCTTGATTGACATACCTTGGATTTAAACAGAGATCTGTAGAGCTGAGAGCGAACTGTTACACCTTACATTAAAGAGACAGAATCCTGATGCCTAGGGTGGGAACAACACATGTAATCTGTGAACTGGCAGAGAAGGGATCCATCACACGTTTTCACACTTAAGTTAAATATACGTACTGTCTTCACACTTAAGTTACATATACTTGCTGACTATGTGTTTAGCTCTCATTTAAATCACTGAAATTTATTTCCTATAGTAAATAGGCTCTGATACCACTGATGCTCCTGAATGCAGTCTTCATCTGCACTTAGCTCTGCTTCAAGAAAGAACTAATTTAATAGAAAATGGTATTTCTCAGTCCTGAATTTGAATTACCAAACTTTTTTATGATAARTATTGTAGTTATATGCATGAAATGAAAACAGCCATTTCCATCAGGTATATATGGATTATCTTTTGCAGTATCACCAATTTCGTGTACATCCCTACAGACTTCTAAATATGAAAACTGTATCTGCGAAAATATACCTAAACTGCCAAAAGTACAGTTAATCATGAGAGTCACTGCAGATTTATCAGCACTGGGCTGTGAAACAATACACTCCAAYTCTGATTCCACACTGTTTATTTACCTTTCCCATTGGGATTCAGGCAAGTCACTTCTGTTAAAAAATAAACAAACAAAGGTCCCTCCTTCTATAAACCTTAGCCCTTTTCACCTTGATTTTGTGGATGTGGCACATTTCTATATGTATTCCAAAACCCAGTCCTATGTTYAGTTTTCACATGGAGTGGTGACTACGGTCAGTTTATAGGAGGTCTGGAATGGCAAGACTTGGATGTTGATATTTATTAAAACTACAGAAAAACATTCCAAAAAACAATAGGTTTTTCATTGATTCTACATTTTTTTTAGTATTTACTTTGTTTTACCATGTAGCTGCTGACTAACCTTTTCTGAATTACATTTTTACCATATAACAACAACAACAACCACCACCTTGGCCGCAATAAACTGCCTGTTTATATAAAGCACATTGCATCTGACTACAATATATTCTAATTTCTGTTCTATATTATAATACTGTAATATTATTATTTTACTGGAATTTTATTCAAAAGTTCCTGCAATATGATTTTTAATAGTTTCTCCTAAGAATGCATCAGTATACCTTAGTTATCTCAGGACATATTAGCAGAGTCTGTGCTTCCTATAGAATATGTATCAAGTAAATCCTATGTACGGTAGTATTAAACCATTTTGTCTTCAATAACTTAAAAAAAAAAAAAAAAAAAAAAAGGATCATTTGGGATTTTGTCTCAACAGAAAAGATTCACAGCCACTACCTATGGATAATAAACTCAGTCCATACACATTTAAAAAGCTTTGATATATATTTTTCTCTGGCTCCATTGGCTGCTAGAAAGTAAACAAAAAGGAATTTCATATTTCCCATTTGGAATCTTTCAACCTCACCTGGTGAAACAAACTGGTGACTTGGACTAGTAGTGGCATTTGGTCAAGTTTCAGATAGKCTCCCTAACAACATTGTGAATTATTGCTCAGTCAATTGAACAAATTAGGTTCAATATGGCTAGCTTGGATTAGATATGTTTTTGATATAATCACATGTGCTAATCTGTCAAGTAAACACAGAGCATATACTGGTTTGGCCAGAAACTACCGTACTTTGAACTTGATCCATGTCACTTCATTGTTTCTATTTCTATGTGATTTCTAAGAAACTCAGAAGTCATGTTCATATGAACTTTATTCTAAGGCTGTTGCARACTCATTTTTTTATCCTTACCTAATTAGTAGTAAGTGATATCAGAAAACTGAAAGGAGTGGAAAAATGGTTCACTGGTAATTATTTATGTTTCTAATAGTGAAACATAATCCTTTCAAACTGTTTTCTCATCTCACAAGTCTTGTATAGTGTGTTGTGTTCCACCATTAAACAAGATGAAGTAGGCTAATTTCTGCAGTCCATTTACATTCTTGGGAAGTCTGTGGGTCATAGTTACGTTATACATTCAGCCTGACTCAAGTCTATGGCCTTATCTTGGAAAGCACATGTTCCTAATGTCGGTCTGTYTAAGTGCTAGATGCCTGCTATTTCCATGCCCCCCAGAATTTAAGAAATAGCCTCAACCTACCCATTTCTTACACTGTTATAGTTTCCAAGATATCCTCCTCAGTACGTAAGGACGTTGTCACTGTGCTGCAAGGCACACCCAGGTAACTGCTGCCATACGACTGCTGGGACTGGCTTGTTCCTTAGCTTTTCAGCTGGTACTTGGGGCATCTCAAGGGTACAGTTCAGTGCAAAAATAACCAGTAATAGTTGAGCTAAATCAGTTCCACTGAAATGGAGCAAGGCTGCTTATGCACAGCCAAGGCCCCAGTAATAAGCTGTTTTTTCCTGCTCCTCAGCCCTCTGTTTCCTCACGGCTCTCCTACCTCCCAGATTGCCTGTTAGAAGGAATTTGARCTCACCCAGCAAAGCTGGTTGTTCTCTGACCTTTTGATACTGCTTCAAGCTGTGACCATAGAAAGCAGCATAATTTGTTTGTGGGAGGTTTGTAGTACACTTGTTCTGTGAGTTAGGTCACAAGGTTCAAGATTTAGGCCCACACAACTGAAAAAAACATACTTCAAAAATCAAGGAACATGAGAACAATCTATGAAATTTGATCTACTTTGTATGCAGGCATACTTTGTCATGGAAATTAGTACTATGAATAAAGGATTACGAATGGAATGACTGTCTCTGTGTCTACGTATCTCCTTGCTGGGTGTTTTGCTGCATAACTTTGCGTGAGTAACACAGATTTTGTTTTCTAAATCTGAATGTGGAATTTTGCCTCATAYCATCATTCACTTCACTAGATGTTGAGTGGTTTCATCCTATGATTTTGATTATACCATATCTAGTTTCATTATTTCCTAGTTTACAGGTGCATGGGACTTATTGTGCAACCAAAAATAACATATGAATCTTCACCTGGGACTGGGCCCACTGACAGTACAAATGAGATGGACCATATGGGTCATATGACAGGATACGTTCCAGAGTCAAATGGAAGATTTCAGTCAAGAAGTATCTTTATCTCCACACCAAGCCAGCTTCCACATCTTCTTTGCTTAGGGTGCGTATTTTCCTTCAGATTCCCTAAAGCTCATATTTGAGATTGCAGAGTAAAGAGGATTTCAAGTGCTGATTTTGGAAAGTTCTGAATGTCAGTCCATGGCTGTGGAGCAGCAACTATTGAAAGAAAAGAAAGAGCCTTAAAGACTATAAGCCCCTTTCCTCTCCACTCAACCTCCAATAGATCAGGAACTTCAATTAATATATATGCAGAAGTCGATATTCCTCTTCTAGAACTGCAAAAGTATAAAGGGGAAGGGTTTTCTGTAGTATTATTGTTTTATGAGTTGCTGTTAAAATTTCATACAGAAAAGTCTTTTTCCCTCAGAAAGTGAAGKTCAGTATTTTGTACTTTTCGTGGCTGCTCTTTGCGGTGACTGCTGGATGAACGGACACTCCTGCACTCTCTTGTCCAGTAACAACTGTGTTGTGAATCAGTTGTTGGACCACCTAGAAAAAAAAGGTATTTTGCTTCTTTCAAAACCTCAACAGGATCTGATGAAGATAGCTTGATTTGTAGAAATTTTGAAGAGTYGTGGAAATTTTTTACTTGAAATGATATGGTAGGTTAAATAGTACTGACAGGCTGCAAAATGAAGATTTGTGGACGCAATGTGCACAGGCTGTCTCTGTAGAGGGAAGATTTTGTTCTTTGTGAAAAGCAATATAAAGAAAAGAGAAAGAAGAAAGAAAAGAAAAAGGGAAAAATGAAGTATAAGAAAATTAAAACTTGTCTGTCTTTCTAATTTAATTCAGTTTTCAAGGAAGTAAACACTTATTATTGTCCAGGATTCCATTCTTCTCCCTGAAYGGCTCATATGAGTAGATCTGAGAGTGCTTTTAATGTAGCCATTCACGAATAAATCTACTTTTGACCTTAGCCGAGACAAGCTTAACAAATCAGCATAGGGAGAACAATACTTCTGTCCTAGTTAACTGTTTCTATATGCTTTCTTTACACTGAGGAAATTTAGTGAAAATTGCTAAAAATTCAATCTAGTGCTTTTATTAGATGTGTTAATATTAATACTATCAAGTCTTGCAAATTTGTCTGCTTATATAATCAATACTTCATTTTCTTTTTGTATGTACATTGTGTAGATACTGTGGTCTCCATGGAGAAAACACTTGTTCATGCACACCAGGGACTTCAGTCTGGATGCTCAGGGAAAAAATGGCCTCTGAGGCAAACTATAGTATGCACTTGTAGCACAAGTTATAGGTAGTAACTCTGTTGAACTCGTGTTCTCAAAACTGTGGCCTATGTGAGGCTGATTGGAAAAAAATTAGAAAGTTGACATTAGAGGTGGCAGGTATGGTCCTGTGTAAACACAACTAAAAGATCTGCAGGGTGCCATTCTCTTGAGTTTCCTTTCAGATTAGTTCATCATTCTCTCTACTAGAACCTCAAGGAAAATCTCTGTTGTTATGTGTTTCCTTTTGCTTTTCTTTGTGGTAGAGTTTTTATGTATGATGCAATTGGTTATTCCACATTTTTTCTAAAATGCTTTCTGTCATTACCATTAATCCCTTTGTAACAGCTTCTGTGTTCTGGTGAAAGTACATGGGACACGCTTAACTGACTTATGTGTTTTTTGCAGTGGCAATCTGGGCAGTAAATCGAGTAACTCACTGGATAATTAAACATCAAGAAACAAAACCTGAGGAGAAACAGACATTCATTTCTAGCATTGGTTGAAATATATATTCCACATGGAAGAAAAACTAGACCAGTGTTTATTGCTAAAATAACACTGATGGATTGGATAGAAAATAAGCAGAAAAGGTGGTGAGAACCACATGATTTCATTTTACTGTTAGGTTTGGTCTGCTAGGCACAGATAACAAATGTTTGGGYGAGGTTTGTCTTCTACACTTTTTCTGAAATAATATAGGACATAATTCACAAAGCTAAAGTCCGTGGAGTGGACTTAAAGATTTTCCAAAAACATTACAGAGAACAAAACAGTCTCCAGAGAAACTATATGAAAGAATTTTAAATATATTATGGAAGGGGATTCAGAAGTAAGGCTCATTTCATCTGTGTTATCACTGTACTTTCACCGTGGACACAATCCTATGCAATGTGTTCTAGGGAACCCTACTTGACCGAGGAGGTTGGACTAGATGGTCTCCAGAGGTCCTTTCCAATCTCCACCATTCTGTGATTCTATGATTCATATTATTTGTGTACATACATTAATACTAAAGGGCTAAGYAGGAGCCCTAATAGAAAGCTACTAGAAAAATCTCTTACATAGGCAGCAAAATTTGTTCCTGCAAACAAACCCTTGTAGACGATGCAGCATAGGACGGACACAATGGGAAGATGAGCATTGATACAGTTTGAGGAGAGAGCTCATGTGATTGACTACAAGGATACCTCTTTGCTRAACTGTAACACACATACAGGTGTTATATGACATCCATACTTACTGTCATAGCAGTCAATTTCATGTACTTTACAGATCTCCGTACATAATCTTATTAAATGAGTAATGACTTAGTTGACAATACACTGTATTGAATGAAAATATATAAGCTGGCCATGAGGCAGGAACTCTACTCTATGTCAAAGGTTTGATTTAGCTAGGCATGTAATACATGCATGATTTTAGCTGTCCTAGTCCTCTATGAATCAGCTAGGCCTCTCAGGAACTTACAGTATGTGTGTATTTTACCTAAGGGTAAATGAAGAGGAAAATGGTCTGCTCATGTGAAAAATATTGATGAAAGCAAACAAAAATAGTTTTTGCTTTTACCATTTGCATAATTCATTAATCTAAAAGTCTAAATTCTTTGACAGAACTGTTGTAAAAAAGTGTCAGTTCTAATAAATACTACTAATAATACAATCAAATCAAAGCTTATTTCAGCAACTGTCATGAGCAGGAAGCTAGGGCTCCCCAGCATGGAAAATCCAAAACGCAGATTCTGGATCTACTTTGCTTGCCTTACTTGTCTTCCATCTTAGTGTGTCCCGTGCAGTGCACTTCCTACCTGAAGGAATGTACTTCCACATGAGCAGATGCCCCTGCACAGACTCTAACTATCACCACTGCAGTGGCTTTCAGTCTTGACATATTCATTTCTGGTTCCTCATATATCTTCAGGTAGTGACCCAGCCAATTCCTAAGTGTCTAGCTGACTTCATGTACACTAACTATGCTCTGGATGTCTTCTTGATGATTGCTTTCTGATTTGTCTTTAAATTTTATCTCACTTCTAAAATCCTCTTATTATCATGAAAATTAATACAGAATACCAAGGTATAAGGTTGTATTTCCAACTGTAAAAATTTATCCCTTGACATTGATCTATGATAAAACCTTTTAAGAGGCATTGATATACAAAAATATAAAACTGTATTATAGTACAAGTGCACTAGGTACAGACTTGTAAGGGAAGGAATTTCATGGCTAAGTTCTTAATTGTTGTAAACCTTGTATCTTTCTTTTCACATTTGAATAATGAGTTACAAATTGTATCAGTAAAAAGTGGGTAGAACTTACTAGTCTGATGAATTTTTATTTTTTACTTCCTTTTGACAAGTAGAAGGAGGCAAAGAATGAGGCCCTCAATTAAAGGTGGCATTCAATCTCTGTTCTCCCAATTTATTCTCATTATAAAAATCTTCTGAGAGAGGAAAATACTATTTGCTATGTAGAGGAATATGTAGAGAGAGCATCTTACACAAAGAAATGAGTGTCAGCATCAAATTTGAGTGTCTTCTTGTTGACTATAGCAACTCTGCACTGCCCTGTTGATGATATATATTTTCTGTGTATACTGTTATCAGTCAGAAGAAAGATAGTACCAAATACTCTGAAGTACCAGAATTACAGTCTGTGCGTTTCACATGGATTTTGTTGCTATTTGTTTTTATTCTGAATTTCCTGTTCAATTTAGTGCTTTGGCATCTTAGTACATCAAACCCTGGGGTGCCTCTAGGCTATATCTTTAGCCCATTCTGCACAAGAAATTAAATGAAATGAAGAAAATGATTTCTCTCAGCCAGCTTGTGCTATCTGGGAAATGGGATTTCCACCACCCTGCTGGTATGAAAGATGAAAACAAAAGGTTGACCAATATGAAAACTAAAGCTTGAATATATTTTCAGCTCAACTCTTTTTGTGGAACAAAATATTCTTTCAGAATTTCTTCTTCATATTGACTTATCTAAGTAAACAGTCCTTAGTTAATAATGCAGAACACATGGTCCTGTTTTGATAAGCAAATCCTCAGGGATTTATGCCATTCAGTTTGAACAGTGCTGCTAGTCATATATTTTTGTACCAAAACCTTGGCAGCCCATGTTAATTTATGGTCAACAAAGACTTTTTTGAGCCCTTTGGTCATCACTATTGAAATAAACTGCAAAGTACAGTGATTTTAAGGACTACATGAGGTCTGCTCTATCAGATAATGTTTAAAGCTGTCATTCAGGTTTGGGGATAGAAATGAGAAAGTCACAAGAATGGTGCTCTTGATCTCATTTGGGTAAAAGGACAGGGAGCACTGCATGCATTTCCATTTCATCCTCCTTGGCACCAAGTTACAGATCAGAGTGCGAAATGGAAGTTGCAATTTCTTTGAACACAAAAGGAGACGGTAGTTATACAACACTTTCTGGGCCAGCTAAAAAGTGGCGATAAAGGGTGTGGCTGCCACAGAAATACTCCAGTGTTGTTTAAAGTGTGGTAGCATGAATTAACAATGAAATGGGCTGTAGCTAATTCAGCTATTACAAAATCCTGCATGAAACCATCTGAGATTTCACAGCTGACGGGCAATGCACCTGACTCACTGCCACCGTGTCATTGCAAATCTTTACCTTAGAAATGTGATTAAATGCTCTTTATTTATTTTTTTTAATGAACAGGACAAATCTGAGATAAAATGTCAGGGGAGAAAGATTTTAAGCCAAAGAAATATTTATATTGCTGATGCTGAAACTGAAGGCTCTTAAAGAAAGCACTCTTTCTGTATCTCAAACTGATAATGGACTACTACGTGTTTCAACACATACTTTTTATTTATGTGAGCCTTTGTCTAAATGGCACAGAACAAAACAGAAGTACAAAACCCTTTAGCTTAACTTCTAGTTATGAGAATAATTCGCTTCTTTCTCTCAGGTAAATGGGGAGCTAGTGATGAAATGGAATGAAGAGTAGAAAGGAAGGTGTCAATTTAAAAATAAAAATAAAAATGAGACCATGTGGAGAGTGACAACAGCAATAATTAATCACATAACAGGACTTAWCTACCGTGCTGTGCAGGAATATGAGGTTTCAGAATCTTTCTGTTAAAAGAAAACTCCCATAATTCTCAGTCATCAAGGTAAAAATAGAAAAAATAGCCTGGTCCACATATGTTTTTTATTTTTTTTCCAGATATTTGATATTATTCTTATTTACTTCCCCTTCCTAATAAGGGTTAATAACATTTACTAGGAAAATATCAAATTAAATCAATGCACTATATTTTAATATACTTACTTATGTTCATCTGGAAAAATTAATTGCTAATCAGCATCAGGAAAAGTTTCAGAATATGATCTAATCTGCAGATTTTCACTTGCTCCAAATACCAGTTGCACATTCCGTTTATCTTTTTTTCCCAACAATATAATTGAAACAGCTTTGTTTTGCAATTTGGGGATAGGATTAGTCCATCCGAGCTCTGGTAGCACAAACGTATTTCAAAATGCAGAGCATATGGTATAAAAAATTAGAATCTATTCATATTCTGCAGTTACTAAAACTGTCCTAATTTAGAAGTAATTTGGGAATAAAATACATGATATTACTAATAGTGGGTAAAAAGAAAAAAATTGATATCTTTGTAGCTGTAGCAGTAGCCAAGAAGTTTAAAATAGTGGCAAGGACATTTCAGTTTAAGAATTCAAAGTTTCACACTAACCCCCTAATTCGTGTTTCACAGCAGTTTTAATAAACAGTTTTCTTCCTTATGCTGTGCTCTCCTATACCTACTGTGAGAGACAATAGACATTTGGGACCAAAATGAACACTAAGCTGCAGGTCAGCTTGTGTATGCTGATTTGTAGGATTATAACAAGAACTATTCCTGAATTTAAGATTGAAATACCCACTGAGATCTCATAAAGAACTATTTAAAGCCTCCACAATAACTTTGCTRCACAAAGGTCAAATAAGAATTGCAAGCAGAGAAGCTGCTGGAGATCAGAAACAAGATTGAAACTAAGGAAACTAAAACAAGCTAAAGACAACAAGCATGTTATCAGCCTCCTATCTACTCTGAGAGATTTGATAACAACTTTGAAGGTCCTCTGGCTAGCATGTAATTCTGTCTCTTAACATCTATAGACTCTTTAATCTGATATAACCAACTTTAAGGATAAAGCAAGTACTCTACAAAGAAAATAGCCATTGCTTTTGGTAGAAAAACAATCATTAATAACTGACATTATGTCAAATTTCATAGACTCTGCTCACATAAGCACCCCAAAACCATAAGATTTGGCTAAATACTTGGTCCTCTGGAGCACTTCCAGTCTCCTTCCTTATTCACTTATCTGTTAAAATCTGATGCACTGAGCTGACTGTTCCACCGTCCTCCCTTGTTCCGGTACTGCTCTGTCCGCAGCCAAGCTCCTCACAGAGCATAGCGTTTCCAAAGAACCTGCTATTTTCATTAAATGGTAGGTGAGAAGTGACAGAGATTTGCAGACTTGCAAGGCCAAACAATAAAGACTGAATGGTCTTTACGAGTTGTGTTTGTTTAAAGAGAGTCAAGCTGTTACTGGGAGGTATGTAATCCATGTCCATAGTGCCAAGAAAAGGTAACCTTCACTTTTCAGAAGCCTGTGAAATAGTGGTGGATCCATTCCCTGCTAAGATACAAGTTTTCTTTATGAAGCATGAAAGTTTTGCTCTAGGAAAGGACTAAGAACTACCCAAGCTGGAAGGACTAGAAATGACACATAAAGAATAAAAGGGTATTATAAACTGAAAAAGTTTCTTGACTGCTAAGTTATCGTTGTCATATTTCATAGCTTATGCTCACATATTTACAGTGAATTTCTTTGCAGCTAAAGCTACAAAGCAGGACTGTTTTTTTTCTTTATCAATTTTGTATCTTTTAATGTTGTAGTTTAAAATGTATTTTTCTGGCTTTCACCTGTCCTGTCCTGCGTATTTTTGTGTAGATGACTGTATCACTCCAACTTAATCTTTAACAGTCAAAATTGAGCATACCTTTAATCTGATAGCACCTTGGGAAGACACATTACTCATGTTTCTTGAAACAAAATGAGGAAATTTCATTTTGTCTTAATTTGCAGTGTAGAGCATTAGCAGTAATTAGCTCACTAATTAGGGGATCAGCAGCTTCTTTTTGATTTTCCATTTTTTCAAGGAAGAAAAAATGTTTGCATATCATGTAAGAATTTACCCAGCAAATCTCCTTTCAAAAGCAATTACTGCCAATGCAGTTTTATGAGAATCCAGTAGGCTATGCTCATGGCCTAATTTTCCAGCTGAGACACACCTGTTCATCATTTGCTTTCCATGCAAAGAGATGAGTTGCTTTATTTCAGTGATTCAGACAGTTATGTACAACTTATCTCTAGAATATGAAGTATTTACTTATTCCAGAAAACTCATATCAAAGCATTTATTTCTAACACAAGTCCCTGCATCCATTTTCCTGGCAACAGTGACTGGGAAATGCTGTATAGTGACCAAATATTATAATGAACATAATTATTGCTGGGATACTAAAAGCAAGCTGTCTTCAGATTGTCCAAATAAGCAAATTCTTCTTGGGCAGGATAATTAAGTTGTCCCTCAGCCTTATCATCTCAGTGACAGACCCTCCTCATTTCAGCTGATGCTTGTTAGGCTAGGCAAGAATTTCTAGGAACACAAGCCTTGTAACTAGCTGCAGAATGTATTTTATACCTCAGTGCCATTTTATGAAAAAAAAATAGCATAATCAATTTTAGCGTAATACCAAGGTTTATGTATAGCAGGTCACTCAGGAAAATTAATACAATTTAACTAAGGATGTTATTTCAATGTATGTATGTTTAGGTGCTTTAAATATCACAGGGATGAATACATTAAGGTGTGAAATAGCTGGAAGTTAGAGTGATCTCAGGCCAGTTTAATCCTGAGTGCATGYATCTGCACAATTTTTTTAATCTCCTTTAATTGTTTTCACATTGTTAGGTGATTTACATTAAATTTCTTTACTCTTTCTTTAATTTCCTTAGTGATAAGGATCCAAACTCATATCCATAAATAGATTTGTGGAATCTTTTTTGAAACTTTTCATTCTTCAGTGATAGGACTTTAGTTAACAGGCATCAGAAGGAATCAGCCCTTACCTGCTTCTCTGAAAATAGCATTTGATGGAGTTTCCACTTACCAGTTTCACTCCTTTCAGACATAGAAAAGAACTAAGGGACTTCTTGCTTTCAGTATTTAAGAGAAAATAGGGAATAATATAAAGATCATTGTTTCTATGATTGGATAGAGGGATGATGTGGTCTTCTGTCTTATTCAACAATAAAATAAGAGAGCAAAAGCTAAAGTCTCATTAGTCCTGTGCAGGATAGCTGCCTTGGAGTAGCAGTACATAGCACCCTGACATCTTTGTAGTGCTGTAATTCAAGATACCAAATGTAGCACTTTTTAGATGCCAGTTCTACTGCAGGATTGAAACTACTGGTTTTGTGCATTGCCCTGAACCATTCTGCATGGCCCAGCCTGGCCCTGCTCAGTACTGCCTAGCACCTCGCGCTTTCTAACTGCCAGGGAGAGGGCTGCATGGGTAGTGTTGGCAGCGGGAGAGGGGACTGGATATAAGCCGTGTTTACCCTTCCTTCCCACTCGCTCTCAAACACTACAAAATGCCAGAGCAGAGTTCTTGTTCACACRGAGTTGGTAGGTGAAAGACGCATAKGATAAAGGAAGGAGGAGAGAGAGACAGTGTCACCTGATCTGACGCTCACCACCTAGGCAGGTCACAGCCCTCCATATGATTAGCAGGTCTGGGCAGTAGGGATTCCCTGTCCAAAAGCCTCAGTGAGATCGTGATTTGGGATGAGTACTGTGAAGGATTCAAATGTCATTCTCTATCASTGTTTCAAAGAAGGGAAATGGAGAGGAGAGAGCAGTTCCTTGGGGATGCTAGTCCCTGATATGCATAAGTTAAGGTGAATGTGCAGCAAAGGAGGTGAGGTGAGAAAAGACAAAGCTGAGCCAACATTACAAGGGCGACTTGTTCATCACTGGTAATATCAAGTGGCAAATGTTTTGAATCTCCATATTCAAGGGAAGCGTCAAGCAAAAGAGCTGTCACCCTTCRTACAACAGTGTTCCGACAGGGCAGCAAAGCTGAGTTCTGCAAAAGAATAATCCATCGGTGAATGTTTTCTCACTTCATGAGAAGACTGCATAAGGTGCCTTCTGGAATGTGGGAGCTATTTATTTATTGCTTTTTCGAAGAACAGAAAGGAGTTCTGCCAGCACGTGCAGCGCCCTGCCACTGATCTTGGACTAAGGCTAACCTGTGTTCGTATCTCAAAGGGGAACAGATCTTTGAAGCAAGGGGAATTCCGACCTGTCTCGCTCCAGGGAACTGAGACAGTCCAAAAACATTACGTAAGCACTCTGGGTTGAAGTCAGCTATAAGTACAGCATTGTCTTTGTGATGTATCTGGATGCGGATTTATATTTAATGCATAATTTAAGGGGAAGAACAAGGCTAAGCAAATAAAGAAAGCACAGTGAACTGAAACATTCACAGCTGAGGGAGTAGCTCCTTGAAAAGCCTTCAGTATAAACCGCCAACACGACTCAATTGGTACCTTTACAGGCAACACTATCTAACAACTAGGTAAAAGGTTTCAATAACAGAGAGCTGGTGGAGCACTGTAGATGACTTGTCATTGCATCAAGATGACTTCACAAAAATCTGTACTCGCATCAGAACAAGCCAGAAAATGCCAAGGAAATCAATAGATCAGTTAAACATCTTCAGAGCTAAGGGCGTTCTGAGAGTCATGCTGAACTGATCATTATTAACCCTACTAAATTAAAAATTCACTTGAGTTAAGCATTTTTGCTGGACCAAGGGAGGCAAACATAACACATGGAAATAAGTTTTATGACAATTTAAGGATTTGTAATTGCCATTCTGTTTGTCTGAACCTGATGCTTCTGGAAGTAGACAGAGAAAAAATGGACTCCTGGAGATTATTATTAAAAGGGGTTTATCATAAGATTTGTAAAAAGACCTTTATGAAGTCCYATTTTTTTTCAATCTATATTAGATGTTCTAGCTATTTTTTGAACAGCAAAACCTAAAAGACTAAGTTAATTAAGGCTACTCTATAGGAAGTGAAAGAGAAGGTATGGGTGCCAAAATTCTCAAAAAATGTAAAAGTCAGTGCTGCCTGTCAGTTTTATAGAGGAGAATGGTATATATATCAGTTCCAAAATGATCGACTGGAAATGCCAAGGTGTCACTAAAATTTTCATATGTAGAAAGCTRTAAACTTGATCTCTCCTCTCAACCCATTTAATATATCTGTGCAACTTCTCTGGGAAATCTGTTGTCCTCAACACACAGAAATGCTAGTGATATGTTGTGACAAATCAGATCTACATTGCTTTCTCATCCAGTAAAGTAACTCCCTCATTACTTCTGTCCAATAAAATAAATTCCAATAAACTACCCCTCTCCAGCTGTCCAGGAACCTAAGAGAGATTAGTGCTATGACTGGGAACAGCTGGCTAAACTAAATTTGAGCACAATAAAAACAATATTGATAGGTGGGGGAAAACATTTTGGACAAGTAGCCAACACTGTAATAAAATTTTGCTTGAGGGACACCTGCTCTCATTTCTCAAGATGGCAGGCAGCCTCRGTATTCTACATTTCTTGTTACACCATATGACAAAAACTACCAAAATCATTGTCCTTCTTTTGTGGCTAACCGTAAGACTGGACCTTCTCCTGGAAGAATCTGACCTGGCCACAATTATTAAAACCTCTGTGGCGTCTAGGGTGGATTTGTTTTGTAATGCATTGAATTTGAATGCACTGCACTGAAATGAATGTGATGGACCTCAGACTTACTGTATTACCCACATGCAAAGCTCTATATGAAATTATAGTGAGCCAGAGGCATAAGATGGTGGATTTTTTTTTTCCACGAAACTATCCAAATACTTTTCCAGTCTGCCTCAACTTTGTAACAAGGAGTCCCACAGTTTAAGCATTATCTAAAGAAGTCTTATCCTTTTTCTTGTCTTGAACATGTCTTGTTCCTTTTAATATTCCTAGTTTTTGTATTGTAAAGAATGGTGAAATGTTGCCTTTTATTCACCTTTTCAGTGCTATTCATGATTTTACAGACCTTTATGATTTCTCCCTCATGTCTCTTCAGGCTGAAGAGGTGAAGTATGCTTGTTGTTCCTGCTTATGTAAAACATCACATAATTTTGATCATCCTTGTTGTCTTTTCTTCGAGTTCTATTATATTCTTTTCACAATGGGATGACTGGAATTACACCTGTTATTCAAGATGTGAGCTCCCCATGGATTTGTAGAGTGTTTCAATAATGTTCTCCGTCTTATTCTCTATTTCCTTTCCAATAATTTTCAACACTCAATTTGCTTTTTCACAGCTTCTGAGCACTGAGCTGATGTTTTCCTAGAACTATCTATTATAACCCCAAGGTCTCATTCCTAAATGGTAATGATCAGTGCCAAGCATATCAAAGGGAATTTTCATATCATTGAAGGAAAGTTTTTATTCTATATCTGTACACTTTAGGAACAATTGGGCTGATAACATTTATTTTTAAATTCCACTTTTCAAGCGGGAATATCTTTAGGATAGATTTAGTGGAAATAAGCAGGATTTCTAACTCCTTAAAAAAACAAAGCAAAACAAAACAATCATCCATGGTTGAATACAGAAGTGTGGAAGTCTGAGAGTACATTTTTTTCTCTGTTCAGTGGCTATATTTCAGAACATACAATATGAACAATATGAAGACAGTGGATTTCCAACCACCCACAGAGAAAAAATAAATGTATAGATTCAGTTAGTCTTAACAACCATCCAGCTTTTTCAGTTCACGTTGCTGTTCATAGTGACCATTGTTCTGATAACTACATCACACACACACAAAAAAATAATACTTAGAAGAAAAAACAAAATTTTAATAGATGAAGTCTTAGCATCTACTATTGACCTGCTCTTTAAAAGTAAAGCACTACCATGACCTGACCAGTTTCTAAACAAAAGCACTGGCTTTGGTGCCATATGTCTTTCCTGAAAGAGGGCAGGCCATCTCATTAACTCACAGAGATTTTGCTTCTGCTTTTGCCACTCTATTCAGAGCAAGTGTCATTAATCAGCTTTCATTAATACGGGTGGCTGTATCTTGGCAGCAAAATTCAAATTACTCAGGACTAATAATTTAGAAATATCCTCACCACTGTACTGAGTGCTGATTTATCATTAGCACAAGGAGATGTTAATTAGAGCAGAACTATAGGCCTCACAACATAATATTTTAATGGATTCTTAAATCCTACTAAAAAGATTTCCAAAAATGCTTGTTGACAGACTCATGTAATTAAACTGATGTGTTAGTTTTTCAGACTTTGAAGGGCAGCCAGTTACAGGCAATGTTTCAATATCAAATCTCATTTTATAACACTCTATACCATAATTAGGTATGAATAATGGAAATCCATACAAAGGCAGGAACAGGAACTGTAGAAAATGATCCTAGTTAAATCATTCATTAGTATAATATTTTAAATAGAATGTGAAAAAGAGCAACAGCTAAGTTTTCTTTTGCACATTTTTTTTTAAGAGAAACTTTAGTGAAGCTGCAACCTGGAATACATTTTCTCAACTGTGACCTGAGATATTGTATTTCTTTAAATACATATCAATTTCAAACTCAAGCCTGCTCTGCAAGATGAATAGAGCTCTCCTAATAAATCATCCATCCTTTGCACTCGTGCATGAAATCATTGTAACATGCATGACAAAAGATAACAGATTATTACACCAAATCAAAAGAGAATAATGTATTCCTGTATTTTTCAGGAAATGTGTTCAAGTAGGATTGCAGTGTCTACTTAACTCCTCTACTTCATGCTTGATGCTGAAAGTTTTATAGAATAAAACACAGTTTGGGTGAAAGGAAAACCTGAGCCCTGTTAACATGGCATTTGCCTCTGACATCCCAGCTGGCATAGAAAAATGGTTGCCAGGTTGCTGGACTACTAAATTCTGAAAATTGAAATGGGAGGAAATTGAAAATGAGCAATAAAAAAGTAGTTCAAAGRAAAGAGAAACGGAAAAAAAGTATATTTGCTAATTAGTTATCACCTTAATGTAATTACTATATACGGCACTAGACTGACACCTAGCGGCACTGATTGAGCTGCGGTGCTACAGCTGGGTGGACAGACAGATGTCTCCAAGAAGCCATCAGCTATAGATCTTTGAAAAATCTGCTCCATAAAGTGTATGAAGGAATCTTAGGATGAATGTGGTTCAAAAGCCACCCCCTGGCATATTTCATACCAAACATACATTCTCAAACAATGAGTTCTCATCCTGAGGAAAATTCACCTGGAACTAGAAGACAGAATGACAACGCTCGCTTAGAAAAAGCCTGTGGTACAGAAGAAACTACAAGGGGACAAGCAAGTTCATTAGTATAATATAAAATGTTCTCTTTCAAATGTGCACATATTCAAATACAGAGAGCAAATAGCCTGAATAAATCACCCTACAATAGTTACCATACAAAACTCAGTATCTATCCATGCTTACCATAGTGCAGTATTACTTCTAATGAATTTGAGAAAAAAAGTGCTGACACAACATCTATATCGCTTTAAGTTTCAGGTAAGTCTCAGAAACTTCAGAATGGTAGCTCTGAGTAAATTATGGCTCTTCAGTCTTACCAGTTTGCAGAACATTATATAGTGAAATGTATCTGGAGGGTTGCACCTGAGGGTCTTTAGTTACAAGTGTTTTACCATCTTGGTTTAAATATATGAGAAGTTTAATAGCGTCAACCTTTAATAAGTTTTAAGTATTGAAAAAAATAATCATCTAACCTGTTTTCCTCTTTCCATTAAATCTCGYCTAGAAAATCAATTACTTCAGTTTGTGTTTTCTGACACAACATATTGGATGAATGGGTTTTGGTTAAGTATGGATCATGGATGAAATCTAGTCTCATAGTAAATTCAGAGTGTATTTTACCTTTGAGTTAAAGAAGGTCAAACCTGAGCTCCAATCCAGATCTGACAGAAATCATCTAATGCTGCTATCTCAAATACATCCAYACAAAACCTACAGGGGCTGATTCTGTTCTCATGGATCATGGCTTCATTGAATCCATTAGAGGTACTGCATTATATGTGCTCGAACAGGTGAGATCAGAATCAGGCCTATTTTTTTGTTTGATAAGAGCAATCAACCTACTTAGAAAATTAGGTTTGGAGGAGGTTGTTGTTTACATATTAAGTTTTTATAGATGTGCATACATCTTTACATGATGCACTCCACAATTACAATAATAATCCGTTCCATAGTTCTTATGTGTTATTCAGATTGTCATGCAAGCTCATGCGATTACAGTCCAGGCTGAAATACAGATATTTTTAAGTAGACCTACTCTAGCAACATATATGTAGATTATGAAGTCTGTGGTACTATTAAGCATGTTGACGAAGGAAAGGGGACTTATAGGATTGTACCTCTGCATTCAGCCTGGGCAGATACATGTCATGCCCTCCTGAAAGCTGCTGAACCCACTGCATATTTTCAGCCAATTTTGTAGAGGGACAAGGGTCTCAAAAACATGAATTTAGAATAAGTTTCCTGAAAATTAATTTATTAGTGCTCCTCCTGCCTCCCCTCAAGGCAGAGGCCTGGAGACTTCTGCCCTGATGCACCCAACTGGGCAAGAGAGCCAGGATGGCACAGGCTGCACACCTTGCTCTTGGCTGGTGAAATGAAAGGAAGTGGGGGATGTTAAGAGAGATGGAGGCATTGGAAAAGGCATGAGGAAAGTTTGGGAGGAGTGAAAAAGCAATTCTGAGACTACAGAGGGGAAGTTCAAGATCCTAAGGAAAAAAGTCTGTAAATCTGTTTTGTCTTCAGGTTTTATAAGATTGTTTTTTTTTYCTTTTTCCTTTTTTTTTCTAGAGACACTTGCTGTCTGTTTGTAACCCTAGATACAGATTTTTTGCTCCACTAAAAAAGAAGAGAAGAGAAGAGAAGAGAAGAGAAGAGAAGAGAAGAGAAGAGAAGAGAAGAGAAGAGAAGAGAAGAGAAGAGAAGAGAAAAGTTTTGATCCATATTGTAACCTGTGTAGGTTAGTTATGACGAATGTAAGCAGTGGAACTGCAGGTGAGTAGAACGGTTGATTTTTCACAGATTAAAGAGGAAAAAAAAAACAAAAAAAAAACACCCACATACCAGTTGAAAAAAGAATGTGATTAGAAGGAAACCTGTGGGAAATACCTTGCTATTGCTCCGACTCTAAAACATCCTTAGAGTTTAACGAGTTGGAATCATGTCCTTACAGAGAAAAACTTCAGATGTTGCAACATTTACTTTACTTTACTTACTACAGTGAGTGCAGTGATCAAACAGCTTATACAAAATAGAATAGACACTGTACATTTATTCACTGAGAAATGGATCTCTGTAACAAAGCAATTGTTCAAATGTACAGCAATCTTGTTCGTTTAAATTGACAAAAGTACTGTACTTACAGAAATATTTTGAAAATATAAAATGATGTATAAACTTTGGTGTTTTTTTCCTTTTAAATTGAAAATATACTATTCAAAGAAAAATCTCTTCTGGCAGGAGAGATGATAAATTATTATCTCTAACTGTTGGAAGAGTATACAAGAAATAACAGAGAAAGCACRTTTTTAAGCTAGCAGAGGTTACATCTCAGGAAAAATAAAGAAGTAGWACAAAGTGGAAGATTTTGATGTAATGTAAGAACTCTTCCTAAGTTATATTCCATCCTACTTTGTTTTTTAGACACATTTTATGAAAAAAAAATATGAAGAAAATGCTTCTCTGTTTGCCAATGTTGAAAAACTTTATACCGATAAGTATGCTTTTATTACTAAACGATCTATTTGAATAACATTTACTTTTAACAAATACTACTTTTYCTCTTCCATTCCTTTCAAGATAGTGTTATTAATGAAACCATTACAATGACATCTTTGGAAATTCTTCTGAAAGACCAAAGAAGTAAATGTACTGCTTTGTTCTTGTACAGTACTGACCTAACTTTCACTGAGATCAGATGAAAAACTCAGTGTTGTATCTATCAAAATAGACCCACTCACAGATTTTTCAGATGTACAGATTGCATCATTGCCTGCTCTCTGCCTTATTATTCTTACCAAGGTCAGTTCTGGAGTAATGCCTTGATATACTGTCCTAGGATATTTTATTATCGAAAACACTGTTTCAGATTACAAATAGCAGTCTTGAAAGCTTTCCTTCCAAACATTTTGATATTTTTTTCTAGCTCATACCATGTTGTATTTCTAGCTTGAAGTTCTACTAGTATCTCTCCTGATGCAGTGTAGAGGAAAACAGAGGAATAACTTGTTCAGAAAAACAGGTGAAAGGCCAGATTCAGAGGGAATTTTTGTTCAGATACAGTAGATCCCAGCATCTGTTTTGAATTCAGCTATATATACCAGAGGTTTATACCCATTCCTCTCTACCCACGCACACACACCCATGCTTTTGGCTTGACTTTTCTTCACTCTTTTCTACTAATGAATTGCAGCTTGACTTAATGCACAGGACTGAATACATAGACTAGCACTGATAATCTGGAGATTCCTCATTTGCTTTCCACTTGCCTTCTGTTGCTTGATAAACCCTGTGGCTATCTGTCTCAGGCTCTCATTAATCAGTGCTCAGTCAGCCTCCTGCTGTGTTCTTCGTCTTTTTCTCCAAGCAAATACTTCTGGCCATCGAGCAAGATGCACAGGCACCCAAATATGTCACATCCGCATAGATAATCCATGGCAAAGTGATCTTAAGTTATACTTGAACTGAAGAATAAACAAATGTTTGGGGTTTTCCTTCTGCAGTCTGGCTCCTAAAACTGAAAAACACTTTCAAAAGCAGTATTTGTAATTGCTTGTGACAACAAGCTGTGCAAACAATCCCTTAAATATCTCTAAGAATATTTGAATTTTAAAAGGAATTTTCTTTGACTGTTTTTCTAACCTGATTGTACTCACTACTCAGGGGTGTCTTAGCATGTGGGCTTATTAGCAGGAATGCTGACCAGAACAAATCGTCTCCAATTCACATTCACAGGTTCTTCTTTGGCTGATACTGAATTATCAGAAGAATGGGAAAATAACTGTTGGGGCTGATTTTTGAAAGCTCACATAATACAAATCAAATTCACATAAGTGCTTTGCTTCCATTTAGACTCTTAGCTAATTTTCAGAAATATTTAGTATATCCAATAGTTCTCGCTTCCAGTATTAAGTATASAGTACATTTGAATATTTGATTACTTCTTTTATATACACAAATAAGAACACACTCTTCAAAAGCAGGTCAGCTATTTAGGTTCCTGGATAAAAATTGTGGAATTCTTTTAAACGGGACCCCTTGCAGCCTTTGTATTCAATCAAAGACTATCTGAGGAAATATAAAGTACTGTTCAGGAATTACATGCAGAAACTAATCAGTATATTAGAGTAGCCTATGAGAGATGAGAAAAAAGCTAAAAAAAAAAGAGAGAAAAAGGGTAAATAAAATACTAGTTAAAAACTTTTCAGCTGAGTCTATGGAGAACTGAATAGTACATTGCAACAATGCAGTTCTAATATGATGATATAATGCTGTTTTGTGGTGCCAGGCTTCTATGYTGATATTTAAATTAAATGGGCAAAAATACTTGTGGTTCTGTGACTCTAGCTGCCTTTTTCTCTTGTCTCTTAAGGTTCACACTGTCTCAGACACATGACTCACAACTTCTGGCATGTAGAAGTCCGTTCAAGCGCTTTCCAAGAGCTTCAGTCTCCTTCCAYAGAGTGACTCCACAGGAATGGGTGTTCCTCTGCTCCATTCTTAATCACATTTGAATGCAGCTATCCCAGAAAAAAAAATCAAAAATGGAAGATTACTTATGAAACTGAGAATATAATTCCCACCTAACTCAGGAAGGAAGGAAAGAATAGCAAGATTAACCACACACAGTTTTAAAGCCATTTATTTTCATTTAAGGATCAAATATTGATAAATAAAACTTACTTATCTTATTGACACTTACTGATAAATAAAACTTTTCTTTAAAAGATAAAATCATTACTCCTACTTTCTACGTGGGAAAATCAAAGAAGAAAAATTAGGGACAGCATTTGTATTAAGTGGAACCAGTGCTGGATGCCTTTTTTGGGATGCTCTGTAATCTGTGGGCAATCGATAGTTCTTGAGGCCTTTTCAAAGAGGTAATCTGAATTACTACCTCCAACTTAAACAGTAAGGGAAAAATCATAGTTCTTTTGAAGTTAATAGTAAAATTTCCAAAGTTTTCGAGGGAGCGAGGTTTTTATCATAAATCTACCTAATGTAATAAGATCTAGATCATCTAATCTCTCATCCTGGACTTTAAGCACTGGACTTCCTTTTTATATTTACTGCTGAATAGTTCAGAATTGCAATGAGAATATTTTTTCCCCTATTGATGCAACATCTCAAGGATCAGCAAATCTAGGTGGTCCTACCAGCCCTAAGAGAACTGAAATTTTTAAAAGAAAATTGGAGCATAGATAAATGAGCTAACAGCAGGGTTCAATTTTAATGACAGCAATAAGGAATTCTGTAATTAAGCACATTAAGGCAGAACACYCTCTTTGAATTTCAGAATATCTCTAGTTCGTGCTCTAACAGCTGTTTTTCTTACATTGCTTTAATCTGCATCCTCTCTTCAGGCATCTTACACTAAGGGCTTGACAGACTTTCCTAGATGACAGTAGCTGGCATCCTTTTAATTGACAAGGGAGACCACTGTTGAAAGAGACTGTGAAGAGCATTGTCTCTTTCCTGAGGGTCTAAATGTGCCGCTTGCGCACGACTCCTGCAGGACCTGCTAGCTAAAAACTGGACCTGAAAATGCAGCTTTCTCCGAATTCAGTGAAGAGTTCACCTGAGCTTCTCAGGTATTCCTATATATATGTATGTATGTATGTATATATTGTCATACATATCTTTATTTAGGATTTTTGACTGTTGTYCCAAGTGGAAGAAGTTTAATGTTTTATTTTCCAGAAATCAGGACTATTCCCATTTTTGCAAAGCATTGAAGCGTACATTTCTGCCAGCTGAAATCAATTGGGAATGATGGTAAATTAAAGTCTATCTGAAATTCTTCCTCTGCATGTGGTTATGGGATTGGAGCACACCCTCACTTTTTTTTTCCCCCCCCAGCATCAGAACCATTAAGTATATCTTTGAGAAACTTATAAACCTGGTATAGAAAAGTGTTATGTGTTGAAAATCATAAACAATCATAAACATAATCATAAACAATCATAAACAATTACATACTTCATGATCTGATCTCCCATGATTGCTCACGGTTAGGTGGCGCTGACAGAAAACATCAGTTAACTTTGTACATGACGTTCAGAAAGACTGAACATTAGAACTGTTGCAATGATGGTGGAACGATTATGGTTAAAACTAAGCTGGTATTTCCACTTCTGCAGCCAGTGTTCCTGGTTTTATTATTTTGGTCTTCCAAAGAATGAAAATGAATTGTCCAGATGACTTTTTTTTTTTTTTTTTTAAGAAAACAGTACTCTAGATCTATTAATTTAGTCTTTCTTCACTTCTAAAACCAACCAGTTCCTCTGGATAAAATTCTAGACACAATAGCATATTAAAAAATCAAACTAGTAACAGCAGAGATACAATATACATTGAACTTTGTTATTAAAAACTTTTGAAAAAGAAAACTTTTTCAGAAGCCTTTAATGGCAATTGTTCCCACCGTTGGCTCGACTCTACACCCTGTTTGCTGCTCATTTTAAATTCAAATACCTCACTCAGTCCAATATGGGAGCTAAGCTAGCTACAGATTAGAAATACAAAAGAAATAAAGAAACTTCTGAAACAGTGATAATTAGCATCAGGTACTGGTTTACCTCCCCACTGTAACTATTGGTTTTGTTTACTGAAAATAAACATTAAAAAGCTGGCCATACAGTCAAAAATGGCCCATTTCTCAGTAGAAAGACATGCTGTTAGGTAAAGATTCCGTTGGGCATTAACGGAATCTAGGCTTAATACCATAGAAAAATACACAAACTGCAATGACAAAAACTAAATAAATGTTGCAAATCACTGTCAAGATGAGATGTACCTACACACCAAGAAGCTACTCAAAGGGAAGTGATTTCCTCTAGTGTCTTATTCCGGCACTCTTGGACCCTGCTGAGTCCAGGACTTGTCTGACACACAGTCCCCCAGCAGAGGACTCCCCAGCACTGATGGATGGTTTGCACAGCAGCCCATGAGGGAAATATTTATTTCATCAACCTATAGCAAGCTGAATACATAGAAAAATCACATTATTTTGCACACCTCTGTTTTGAAGAGCTATCCAGAATAAGCAACATTGGCTGGTGCTGTGAGAGCCTTTAATTATTTTCTTCACTCAAAAACCACATGCAAACTAGTTGGCCCTTGCTGTCTCTTGTCGTCCGACGTTACAAAGCAATCTACACTGTCTGTGAGCTTCAGAACACATACTGACAAAAGAAGTAGTTTCCCTGGTAACAAGGACCATATGAAAGCTCTCCRAACACAGCCTCCCCAGGAGTTAATTTGTTTCAGATGGGAAAGGTGATTACTTATAAGAAAAAGGGAAAACAGCTGAGCTATTTAAGGTTGAAATAGTAAAGAATAAGCAGGGTTATTTGTTCCATTTTCACTGTTTTCATTTACAAGTGTATAAGAAATATACTTATAATATATTAAAAATACATGTGGGTTTTTTTGAAATTTTGTGTGAACTCATCGCATAAGTGCTAATATAAGTCCTGTAATGGACTTGGCTGTAAAGAACATCTCTGAGGGCTTCATTATATCAACAAAAATGAAAAATCCTCTTTCAAATGGGAAGCTTGAGTATTTCATAAACATTCCAAGGATATTAAATGGTGAAAACACTACAGGACCCATGCATACAAGTTTAGTYAAAAGATCAGGATACACAGTATGATTGGATTGCTGAAATTAAAGCAATAAAAAGCAGAACAAATAGTGGAAAAAGTCATAGCAATATTTAAAAATAAAGCTACAGATGAAGATGTTGATGTTCACACTAAAATATCAGTGTGAGGAAAAGAGTTAACTCTTTTCCTTCTAGAATAACTGGAAGTATTATGATGTGATTGATSCAAATGATCTTCTAAATGTGGAGTGTGGGTTACTAATGTTTTGTGGTATACTAGATTTCTCAAACAAGTATTATKTGACTTTATTTGAAAAGAAAAGTTTTCTGTGCATTCAAGGTGGCATGGTTAAATGTGATCAGGGTAATGAACACTTAGGGTGATCACTGATTCAGTAAAGTGTATCTGTTAATGTTAAAAACATTATATCCATGGAGATCCTTTGTCATATTTCCATAAATAAGTATTCTTATATCTTTAACACAGCCCACTTCTTTGAAAATAGGCTAAATAAAAGGCCGAGATGTCAAATGGATCAAATGAATCTTTAAGAAGTTCTACCTGTATATGACTATTTATKAAAAAACAGCCTTTTTGTTGGAATGTAAGCATTTTTCAGCATTTGTCATAACTATAATTATTTATGAGACTCAAGTCCAAGACACTGTAGCAGTAGCAATCCCTTTATAAGGTGAAATCTTTTTTTTCTTTTTTTTTCAGTTGGCTCTTAACAGTATTAACTAATTCATTCAAACCTCTGAATGCAGTATAAAGATTTCTTCTTTCAGCTGAAGGAGGTATGAAATTAATAAGCTAATGGTTTAAAAAAATCCAAATAATCAGTTAATGATAATTAATATATTTCAAACCATTTTATTGCCAAAAAAGATGTCACRAGAAGATATGAGTTCCTATGATTCAATCATATATTTAAAATGCATGAAGAAATTCCTATAAATATTACTCTTTATAGTGTGCCACACCTCAAATTATTTGGAAACTTGAGCTAAACTGCTGCAGAAGGCTGTGGTTTTCTTACTGAAGAACTCTACTCTTGGAGAGTATGGGTATTCCAGAATTTCTTCTTGCTCTCAGAGTGTTTCTGGTTAAAAATCAAGATACTGCTTTGCTTTTAAAAGACATAACAGACTTGGAACAAAACTTTGAGGAATGTATAAGCGGCTTCCAGTTTCAGCCTCAGTTTTAAAAGTGATTTAGACACACAATACCTGAAGACAGTTAGGCACATCAAAAGACTTCCAAAAAGTCTAAGGCTCCTAATACTCTCTGTGGGATGGCTTCTTACTGTATGGCTATGTTCTTCGGACAAATTCTTCTGTAATCCARCTCTCCTAGCTCCTAAACTGAATGATGAGACATCTGAAAGGTCTTTCTATCAGTTCACACACTGGAGGAGTCTCACCTACCCATGGCTGGACCTCCTTCTATGTTAACCACTAGAGATCATTTGAGAGTTTAATAAATTCCTTTACTTCATGCCTTTATCCTTTATTTCTTCTCTTTAGCACAACCACTCTAATCCTAGATAGTACAAATACTTAGTATATTTGCTAAAGTACACAAAAAAGAGAGATTTGATTTCCATCCCCTTCTCAGAGCTTTTCTTATAGCTAAAAGTCCTTGGATTCTGTCGTTTTTCTCTCAGAAAGATAGTATCTCCCATATCTTGATCTTCGCACTTTAAAATCTTTGTTCCTGCTAAAGGACTGTGGGTTAAGGAGCCCAGTCTTCTTAAAATTGCTCATATACTCATTTTTTACAGCTACACCTTTTGCTTCTGAAGTGCTGCCTCTTATTGAGATGACCTATCTCTCCTAAAACARTCCGTGACATCTTTTTCATTTCTGTTCTTTTGCTGGTAATTTCCATTCTACAGCCTTCTTCTTTCTCTTTCCCATTACTTTTGGATGGAGAGTTGTTAAAATTCAATGACTCAGCTAGTAGCAGCCTCATTGTCCTACCAGGGCTATTCATCGTTAATGACCTCCAACTTGTCTTCTTTTAACTTCTATTTGTGCTACAAATTGGAAGTTCTAAAATATAGATTATACCAACATAAGGGACGATGCAAAATTTCAAAAAAAAANAAAAAAAAAAAAAAAAAAAAAAAAAAAAAAGAGAGAGAAAAGGATAAAAAAGAAAAAGGACTGATTTCCTATATTAGTACAGAAATCTTTCCTGGACTGCTAGTATTAATTAATTTATTAAGTATTTGTTTCTCTTAGTATTAATTTATATTGTTGGGTTTTCTTCTGTCCCACCTATCTACCTTTTGGGTTTGTCACATAGTCAAAAAGAAACAGGACATATTTTTGAATTAAAAGTCTGACTCATACTCTGATATATAGTAATGAGCCCTCATGTCGAAGAAAATCTTCTATGTTAATATTTAATTTTGGTAATTTTTTTTTTTTTCAAAATTGATTCAAGATGCCTTTTATCCACTTTTTCCACAGGGCAGAACCAGAAGATATGCCAGCAGAATAGCTGTTGATACCATAAAGCCATCAAATAAAGAACATAATTTCAAACTAAACACTGGAATCCTGTCACAAACTAAACACTCCATCTGGTGCCATTTAACTGAAATAACTTCTTCAAGGCACCACTCCCATGAAACATACAAACTTCAAACAACATTATTTTACTACAAATGTGGGCTATAAAACTTGATAGAAAAAAAGGAAACCATAAAGTCCTCAAGTTCCCTCCGAGCCTGAGCTAGAATCCAGATCTTCCTGAATTAAGTCACTTTCAACATGTTGCAGCAGATCTTCAGATGACTTAGGGTCCCAGCAGATATAAGTTTTATTTTCATAATTCATCCTCAGTTTGGCTGGGAACAAAGTAGCTACCTCCAAATTTTTGGCAAGAAAACTTTCTTTACTGGAATAAAAGACTGCCACTTCAATGGGGTGTTTGGCGAGAGATCAGGAAAAAAAATAATATCTGATTTCCTTTACACTTGACTTCCTTTTTTTTGCTTTCGAGCTTTAGTAAGAAGTCTCTCTTCATCCTTCAAATTCTCCAGCAAAAAATATAATTGCTTTGTTAGCTCCTTTTGATCCATTCACATACCCAAACCTTTATATCTGCTTTACGGATATTGTATTTTTAATGATTCTGAAACCCACCAGCTTTGGAAACCATTTTTTCTTTGCCTCAACTTCACAACTTACTAGAATCTGAAATTCCTTCACCCACAGGAAGATTATTATGCCAATATTATAAACCTRTGTTTTATTTTTCCAGCTTAATGAAGAGTTTTCTCTTCTTTTACTAGACTTTAAACATTCATCAAGGGACTCTGCTTGATATATAAACTTCATCCTTAACACATCTATTCCGGGATATTTTTCTCCTCTAATTATATACCAGTTTATGCTGTGGACCCTATAGCCAAATTTAACCTTACCAGAGCCATCATGCTATTCCTTCAGCACTAGGCTCTCGCATATTAAACACTAGTTTACAGAAATGTAAGGGACTGCTACAATAATTCAGTCTTCTTAAATTGAAGTGATCCTCTTGCACTAAACTGAAAGCACTAGAGATTATTAGTACTAGTTAATAACAGTAAAAATTATTGCATACAAGTTTATTCTTACTCTGATAAAGCAACCATGAGAAATACTTAACTGCTCACACAGCAAAACTGACGACTCAAGAACATGAGACCTCGGCAGACTTCTAAAAAGCACCATAGGCCTCCTGCTATCAACAGCAAATTTCCCCTGACAGATCATCTGCCTCGTTTCCTTTTGAAATAGAAACTGCTGATAGAAACTCTGATGGAAATTCTCTGACTTAGTTAAGGAACTTATGGTCTGTTTAGAGCTCGGAAAAAAGYCATGTTTTACCTGAAGGCCATGAAATACTGTGGATTTAAACAGAAAGGATTTACACGCTATGATGCAAAACTCCAAGGTGAGTAAGCAGCTGCAGCTATCAGGTAGCTCTGTTACTATCAGATTAAAGCTAGGATGGTTGAAAGATACATCTATTAAATACACCACAGACCAGGCTCAGAATTTAAGCAAAAACAAAGCAAAACAAAGCAAAACAAAACCAACACCAACAACTTYTGTGAAAGTTGCAAGCAGTTGAATATGTAATTTTACATTATATTGCTATTCTCAGCTTTCTCTCATACCACAGATAATAAAGAAGAATAAATTTGTTATTAAGCAACACCACAGTGCTAAAGGGGAATTGCATACAATAAAAACTAATAGAAATTTTATTAGTAATGATGCACCAAGGCCGATTTTAAAATGSTTATAACTTTATTTTAAAATCCATAGTACTTGCACATATGTATATATCCAAGTTCTAACAAAATGAGATACTGTGGGAAGCTCTGAAGGATTCCTGGAAGCAGCTTGTTAAAATTCTGTCAAAGGGCAATCGGGATAATTTTAAAGCCCTTTATGCAATTCCTACTTTCTCTAGATAGAAAGTCAAAAAATTCTTCTAGAAATGACTGGTCCCTGGAACTCGTAAAAATAACTAACAAAAAGTTTTTTTTTTTTTTGACTTTGGAATGCATAACATTGGTCCCAATTACAATAAAATAAAAGTCTTGGGGAATATATAACCCAGGAATCTACGAGGTCTTCACCTTCACCACCTCTCAATAATATGAACTGAGGCTTGTGCTGTCCTATTACAAGACTACATACTTTTTTTTTTCTTAGTCACATTTAAGGGATTTCTTTTTCTTTTTCTCTCTTTTTTTAATGGGAAAGTAAATGAATAGATTTTCTGGTCTAGCACTTCTCTCAAAGGATGAGGGTGGTAGGCAACTTTAATACAAACTATAGGAGAAAATGTATTTTAGTGCCTGCTGGAAGTAGAGCATGGAGAAGGAAAACATTATAGCATTGACCCCTTGACACACCTAAATATGCAGTGGCTTGCKTATGATCTAAAGACTTTGTGACTTTGAAACAACTCTGTGCCTTCATCTCATTTTACTGTGTATTGTACTGTGTGCCTGTACCAATACAGAGAGAGCTCTTGTGTGAAAACATCAGCTCCACTCCTGCAAAAATTCACACAAGCGCTTAAGCACTTGAGTAGTCCCTTTGCTTTCTGAGAGACCACTCATATATTTGAAATGAAGCATTCTCATCAGCATTTGCAAGAAAAGTTTGCTGAAGGTATTTTAGGCTATGTGGATTATCATTATAAATGAATTTCTGTTCCAACAGAAATGACAGAAGTCCTATCCCTTCCAATTCAGTGGCATGAAATCAGGACGTACTTTTAAACTTACTGTTTTTCTAAGTAGCCATGCAACTAGTTCTGGCTATTGACAGACCTCATACAAAAATTAAAACCTTAAAATCCCGTGTTATTTTTACAGGTTTTTCAATAAGAAAATGATAGAGAAGAAGTCCTATTTTTCTAACTAATTCAACTTTTCTRAATCTTTTGTTTTGAGCTGAAGCAAGGTGTGAATATAGGGGAAAAATATTAAAACATYAGTAAGAAAGAATAGTTTGGGGGGATGCACTAAGATCTGCAGCCTTTACTAACACAAGATCTATAATATAGTTTTAATAGATGGTATTCTAATAATGAAATCATAGATGTAAATATTTACGATTAGTGTAAAACTCATGAAGTGTAYCCTAAAGTTTAACTCACCATCTAATACCTCTTTTTATTAAGTTGTACTGTAATACTGGGAGAATTTTAAAAGGCCAGTGCATCACAGAAAGATAAATATTAGTCTGGAAACTGTATTAAGCTGGTGTCCTTGGCTCCAAAACTGTTCCGACAAAATTAGAATAGCCAAACTCCAAAATATTGACTTTCCTATGGTATTCCTAATGTATTTCCTAATGTGATCCTTAAAAGACTTTGAAGGTACATGTGACACACAACTCATTATCTAAGAAAAAAGTAAGGTAGTCTGAGCTAACACTTCAATATTAAACTATAATATTTCTGTGTAAGAAATATATAGAAATATTTCACCTAGTTTTTCAGTGATGGCATATTCTAATGCTTGAACATTGTAAAGAAAGTCTTTATTTTTGTTTGGGTCATTTTCACAAAGATGTAGTCAACATTCAGATTCTTCGGGGTAGCCACCTTGAATATCAGTTGTAATCTTGCTTTTGGCTTTAATACCAGCAAATCAATGTCATGTCAGAGCTTATACAAATGAACACACAAAAGTTGAGAAAACTGCAGTTTAATCTGAACTGCTATCATTCATGCTTACTGTTGTCATCTTAGCTATCTACATTAAAACATTTTTTTAGTACGTGACTTCATATTACTATTTTTTCTTGCTATTGCTATCAGTGCTACAACTAATAACACAACAGATGTAAGATATTTTTTGACAACTGTCACCTTAGGTAGAGTTCAAGCATGAGAGATTTCAGCTCAAAAGGAAAAGAACTTAAAAATAAAATACTTTTTCACGGTTAGCCCTTTGACACACCACACTGGAGATCAAATGCGTGTAACTGATCATGTTGTGGTGCCAACTCTGCCTGATACACATATTACCAATGCAATGCAAAATGACTGCATTTTTCAAGTAAATATAGCGACTGTACATAAAGTAGAAGTTTCCACAGCCTAGGTTTAGGTTTGCTTCCAGTAAAATCAATAGGTTCTTTGACATCCCATAATAGCAGAGTTAACTAGAAACTGTTATGTTCTTTTGACTGTCATACCTTTAATTCTGCAAATGTTTTTGTTGCACAGCTGGTACATTGTATTTCAATCAATCTACATTTCTCTTAAACACTCTAGTCATGCTCCAAAGCATCAACATCATTCTTTTCAAGTAAATTAACGTGTAGAAGGAAATTAAATTATATGAACTTTTACTTAACTACAGTTTCAGCAGATAATACTCTACCATACACACTCTTTGTTTATCCTGGTTTAAAGAAGCTTAAACTGTTTAAAGACAGAATTCAGATGTTCACCATATGCAAAAGTCCTTTAAAGTAAATAATACAGGCCAATGGTCACTCCTAAAGACAACACAATCTGTAAACATCAGGTGGACAGAGAAAGCTTTTAGTTTTACTGGCTAAAGTAGCTGTGACAACATAAACACATGACAGTGTTTTCTGGCTAAATTCGACATAACCTTAACATCATAAAATAAAACAYTATATTCTTGAAGCTATAGCTCGGAAAGACATTCAGAAAAATCCTTGCCCTTAGTTTACAAAATGCAAATCATAAATAAAGCTGACCATGTGATTTTTTCTTCTGCTAGTTACAAAAGCCACACTTTGACGTTAGTTAGTCTAACTAATTAGAAAGTACTAACTTTCAACTGGTATCTTTTGTACATCTTCACATTTGCTTTGAGAACAGGCACCAGACGTAGTAATCTGCCTAAGGAAATTTTACATACGTGAAAGGTCAAATGCTAACTAGAACTGAGGAACCAATATAGTTTGTTTTATCAACAGTTAAAAAGTACTCTTATAGTGCATATAGATATTTTGGTATCCTACATCCTACAGCTCAATGTAGATTTCTAACTAGCATCTATGATCAGTGACCTAAGATCACATCAAGGAACCTGGCTTATGGAAACAAGGATTTACGCTATAAGCATCTTGTCTTTAGAAACAGGAGGAATAAACTATTGGTGAATTGGTGAAATGGTTACCCAGAGCTAAAAAAAAACAAAAAAACAAAAAAAAAAACAAAAAAAAAAACCAAAGTATTAGCCATAACAAATCTTAATTTACAATCAAAAAATGGAAAACAGGTAATCAAAGGAAAACACCACAACTATCCTCGCATCCTATAGTTCAAAACTCTTTCAAAGGATATGGCTATTTCAAATACATGCGCTTATACATACAGTACGCAAGACATGCAAGGCTAATCATTCAATAAGTGCAAACCTAGAATAGCTGTTGATTGTGCTCTGTCCAGAAATCATAGCTGATTTGTCCTAATATAACTGAGATTGTTTCCTCAGTATGAAAATTTAAGGTTTTCCTGCCGTAGAAATTTTCTAAGCACTAGAAGGTAGCTTCTAAAACTGGGGTTACAGATCTTGTATATGAATGGAAACATAGAATTTAAGAATTAATGTTGGTATCCGTTAAACGTAAAATTTATGTCTTCATCAAATTGATACATATTCTTAGAATTAGCCCTTTGACAAATCACTACTCTAGTAGAATTAGAATTCTTTATGAGAGTGAAGGTGAGCTGTTGCTGATCTTCAAATTTTCTTAAAATGCTCTTATGACCACCCTTAGGAACATGTTGGGACTCCAYGTGGCTCCAAGTAACCACTAAGAAATTTTTTATTTCACTTTAAGCTATCCTTTTTTGCTGGAGACTGAATTTTAAAGAGGAAAATATTATAGGTTTAAAGATGAAAATGTTATAGGTTAARTACAAGGTTCAGCTTGAACATCCAGTATCCTTGTGAGCTTCAGTAAAATTGTTTTTATGATCTTATTCCTAAAAATGGAATTGACTGTAACACAGCAGGCACTGAGTAATGCAATATGGACATTCAAAAACAATTAAAGTGGCCCCAATTTTATTAATAGCCAGAGAATATTGTGTTTTCTAAAACAGATGCTTTAGTTATACCACAGAAATTTAATACATGACAGTTATAGAGCTGAGCCACATAACTTACAATAGTGGTAGTTATTGATCATTAATTCTTTTAACATAATTGGCTTTATTTGACCATTCACCTACATTCTTTCAAATACTATATTAATYATTTAAGCCTGAGGAAGCTGATAGGGCTAATTACTCATTAGAATAAATCAGAGGTATARATTTTTTAACTAGTAGCTTTTATCCCACGTACCAAAGTGAGAAATGAACTTAAACTAGWTTAAGCCACAATTCTTCAAGGCATTTGGGGCCAGAACACATTGTAGACAAGGGAAACCTTAGTCAGTGGAAGCCCATAAGAAGAAAAAGTCAAAAGAGGACAAAATTTATTCCCATTATTTAAGAAACAAATTTGTGGTCAGAAGTTGGAATTCCAGACCTTGCCCCCCCCCACACACATACTGAAAATATGTTTCTACTTTGTTGGAAGCATATTTCTCCTACTAACTTATCCATAACTACATCCTGTTGTGCTGTCATGCTTCTTTAGATAACCTGGTAGTTTCAAGAGACAATCAAAATGTACTGGAAGTTTTGCTCGCATCTAATTTAAAACCCYGTATCTCTCTGACAGCCTACGCAGATCTTTTCTTTGCACAAGATCTATGTCAGTCTCTCCTTTGACTCTCTTGGTTGGCTTTATGTCTTCTACATCAAGCCTGAGCTTCTGTGCTTGGCCTTCAAAATGTCCTTCTTTGTCATCCTATTATAATCTATCTCAGCCTTTGGGTTATTTTTTTTTATAACTTCTATGTATCTGTTTGTCCTGGAATCAKCCCTGTAGGCTATTTATTTCAATTAAAATACTCTTTAAAATTAGCTTGTCCTATGAATGTTATTAGTACGGAATGACATTGCTATCTACTTAAATTAAAACACTTCAATACACTTCTGTAGATCTCTGCCACGGATCTTCCTGAGCATTTTGGGATTGATTTATCAGGTCTGCATATTTAGACTGTAAAATCCTCACGGCAGGAGTTATGTCTCCATCTCTTCCTGATTCTATGAAGCAGCACAATGCTGGCACCTAAAAAATGATCTGCAATAAGAGTAATAAGCTGTGTTTTGCCAGACATGATCTAATGATGTCCTTTCTAAGGTTATGTGGCAAGTATCAGAGAGACAGAGTATTTTTTTTTTCTTGAATGAGGATTTTTTCTCAGAAATATTCCCATCTTAAATGGTAAAAATGACTAATTTTATGTTTAACGAAACTATTCTTTTTGTGACTAAAGCTGTTTAAACAATACAGCYGACCTAAATCTCACCTCAGATCACTGGCAAGTGAGACAGTTTCAAATCTAAGACTTCTAAATTTTCCAGAGAAATCTCTCCTGGATTGCTATTGCACATCTGAAGGGAAATTAGACCATTAAAAAGGACACAAATGAGCTCTAAATGTAGAGATTCAGAATTTAAAATCCAAGCATCTATAATCATACCATTATAACAACAGCCAAATTCTTCTTCCTTGATACTCAGCTTTGATCATTCTGACTGCCTGGGACTATTCAAGTTAATATCTAATAGCATAAATTTTTGGAAAATTTAGGCTTATTTTTGTACTGTAATTTACAGTGTATAGTATTTTTTTCTAAGATCAGACACCTTCTCCCTCCCCATTACCCAACCTCCCTATGCATATGCAAATTAAAAAGTGTTAATTATTTTCCCTATTTGAGTATTACTATATGATATAAGGCAAATCATAGCCATACTATATTTTTTAAAGTTTGCCCCGAAAAACACTGAATGATGCAGCATATCAATGCTGAAGACACACAGTATCTGAAATAAAGGTTGCTTTGTCAAGTGTTCTTGATTTCTCTTTGAGAATTAGGTCTTCCTTGTTTCTTCTGACAGTTTTCCGGGCTCTCTGTGACAGCTAGAAGTCTTGCACAGAGGAAAAATCTGCTCTCTCAGCCAGAAAATCCGAGTAGGAGGAGTTTGTTAGGAGAATTTTCCTGTTTATGACACCATTTTCTGGAAGAGTTTACACTGTAATGCACAATAGCACAAGGAGGGGAAAAATGGAATTCAAACCTTACTGTTTTGGCAAGGGTTTTGTCAACATTTCTATCAGCTGCAGCAGTTTTAGTACTGTTTGTAGGCAACTATTGCCTACTATCCCATTGGTATGTTTGTCTGTACACAACTCCTGCAAATAAAATACTATTCAAGTAAATACTTTAAGAAAAGATATGGAGACTCTCAGGATGAAGAACAGTTTATTTTTTTTTAATTGCTGGGTGAGTGAAATGGCATGTTAAAAATCCCTTTTTAAATATTGTATATTATTCTAGAAGACGATAATATCATAGAAAGCCTAGAGCTATCAACCATTACGATTATCTCAGCATTTCAGCTAGTTTCACAAAGACTGATTTAATAAAATCAAGCCTGTCAGAAATATTTTTAAGGAAAGCATTGGCCAGACACATGTTTTCAGGTAACACCTCCCATCCACATACAAACTGTTCCTTCTTGATCATGAAAGGATTTTTATATAGTTAGGTATTTGTATATATTTTAGCTTTCATACATATGTATATATGTATATATTCTAGATTTTAAACACAGACAGAGAAATATATCTGCACACTGAGGAAAGAACAAATTTTATATGAGAAGCTGTGAAGTATTAAATAAAACATTCAAATAAGTGAGTGAGCCTGGGCTCACTCACAAATATGTGAAGGATGGGCTTGATTCTGGAATTTACCATTCATTTTTCAGTATGTTTCTCGCATAGGTTTTAACTGTTAAAGCACTTTATCCTTAGACCAATAACCAAAGAATTATGGTGCTAAGCATACTTTGTTTTTTGTTCTACATTTATAGATTGAGATGTGAAAAAGGCAGAAGAGAAAGTTATTCAGAATGCTGCTCTTAGCATTGCCAGGCTGTGGCCATTTTTCCTATTTATGTCTAGAATTGTATATAACTGCTCCCAGTAAATTCCAAAGTCAGGGTAGTCTAAGTAGCAACAATCTGGCCATTCAATAGACTTTGGATCAGGCCCAATAGCCAAATCAATTGTCAGGACAGTGATATATACGCAACAGACTTTTTTTAAATTACCAGTGATATCACACATCACAGTTCATCATAATTTCTCTTATTATCATGAATACTCATCTTAAAAAACATACACATTACAGTGGCTTACTTAATCTTTACCTGGAGTATTAACTGTTTCTGAGACAACAGGGCTGTAGATAGAAGAGTGATCAGTCTTTTTCTGACTGAATTCTTCAAGGGTGGATGGCATAAAAGGATCTTATGAAAAAGCATTACAACTGAGGAGGACAGCAAGTATCCATGGTCAGTAGTTACACATAAAACATGCATACAATGCAAAATCTCAAGGTGCGACTTCCCTTTACCCTGGCTATGGCCACTTGTGGTTCTCCACAACAGTCCCTGCAGGTCCCTTCTTTGCTGGCTAATAAAAAGAAGTTATTCTTCTTTCCAAAAATTCTCCAAATATCCGTTGTGACCGACAGTCTGAGACTGCTGGTTGGTAGCTTTGGTTTGCCAAAGGACAGATTACTCAAAGGCTTCTGACAACCAACTCATGAACTCAAAACAGGCTGAGTTTAACTTACATTAGCTGACATGCACAGGCTGGACCAGATGACTTACTGATCAGCCTGGCCTCAAATTACATAAATATATCTTTAAAACAGAAGCTGTACTGCCTTGTGCCTTAACACTTTGAAGGGAATAAGTTTATAAAAACAGAAAGGAAGAGCTGCTGGATTTAAATAATTTATTTTTAAATTCATTATTAATTTTAATAGGAATCTTTTATAGGTAGAGCTAGATCAGGCCTTGAATTAGAAAGATGAACTACTGAAAAATGACAGCAGAAAATCAGTGGAGAGAGTAGAAAGAAAAGACTGCAGAAAACAAAAGGAGTGGAGAAAGCTACATTAGAGAGAACATCATTTGCAAAACACTAAGGTCTTCTTTCTTTCATTTCTTTGATTTTGTATTCAATAAGAACAGATTATAAATGGACAGAGGATCTACAACTTAGTGACAGGATAAAAACTGATAAACAGGAGTTTTAAGAGGAGACTTCACGAAGTTGTAGGAGACTGAGCAACTCCCAAAAGCAAAAATGACCTCTGATTAATAGGAAGCAGCACAAGCCAAGGATAAAATGAGAGGGCTGAGGGGTAGACAACAGCAACAAATCATAAAAGAGGGACTGACAGAAAGAAGGGATTAAAGCATAATTTGAGGGCTTCAACTCTATGTACACGGACAGAGAGCGAGTAGACTGCCTCAAGGACTCAGAAGTGAGAAGGTGGGCATGTGATACAGTGAAAATGATTAATAGAAAGTGGTTTGCCCAAAAAGAAGAAACAAATACAGAGATGAAGAMAAAAAGAAACATAAGGCAGAGCTTATTTATAAATTTAAATTTACAAACCCTTAAGCACAATTTTGCATACATTATGCATTGTTTCTTCAATATTTAGCAAGAAAGACTGCTCTACATGAGTGAAGTGTATCATAGAAAARGTCTCTATTATATTTTTTTTCCTTGAAGTTGCTTAAATTGAGTATTTTACCAACAGGCTTTCCAACAGGCAAACAAACAATGAGGTTATCCAAACAGTAGGAATTCCAGGAATTACATTACAAGGGATCTCCAAAAATGAAAAATTTTATCAAGAGATAGTTTACAAAATAATAATCTCAGAAAACAACAGTTATCTAGGGACTTAAAGAAAGGAAAAAATATCTAATTACAGTGAGTTCTTCTAAGAAACTCCTCCTTTGAAAAATAACCAATTTAAGAGACAAGTCTATTCATATATCTTCATGAAGGTATGGAAAATCTCGAGTTCCTCATATTATTTACTTTAATATTAATGACCTAATAATCAATATTACTAAAGTGGTCTTTATAAATCACTGCTGTTAGAATGCATCTTATGAGCATCAAATTAAAAAGTTACCACTATCACAGACTTCTCTCATACTTTCTCCCCTTTCTGTGACATAGATTTTTTTCCTTCCTTCTCTCCTTTGACGAAGGGAGTCTGTCTTCCTATTTCTCTGTGAAGTGCCAGAGTGAAAATTTAACCTCACCTAGAGCTTCTAAAAGAAAGAGAACTATGAAGCTGATATTCAAGGCTATCCACAAATGCCATATCTATAAGAGCTGTGAATGATAAATATTTACTCCATGTATTCTAGACAAACCAAAATAAGCCCAGTGTCATGTGACATTAGGATCAAAAAAGCTTGTGTTGTAAATAGGTCCATAGTAAGACATAAAGATCTATTATTTCGGTTCACTGTCATAGTCTGGAATCATTCCTAATCCCAAATCGTAAACTTTTATTATTGTCATATTTTTAGACTTTAGTCAGCTCAGCATATTTTCAACATAATTATGAGTTGTGAAATTGGTATTTTAACATGCAGTATATCTGTATAATTGCAATCTGTACCTCAGAGCTCACTTTTCAACTGCTAAATTGAACTACAAACCTCTGTGGTATTGTTTATGGAAAATTCCATATGCTTTTTAAGACTTTTGCCCTAGATTCCTTAATGTTTTCCTAAGCAGAACTTTCAGGACTTTACCAAGAGACTTGTTAGGTAAAACACACAGGAAAGCAAGGAAAATTACATTTCAGTGTTTTGTTTTCTGAAGTTAAAGATCTCATAATCCAGAAGAAAACTCATTTCTGCCAAAACATTGCCACTGTACGTAACAGTCATCTGTAGGACAAGTATACTATCATTACAGACATAACACAAACTCAAATAAACAGCAGCCACAGTTAAAACAAATGAGAACGTTATTGATAAATGAATTGAGCTTTATGAATAATCTTATAAAGAAATGGTGCACTTCATACTGCCAGTGAAGAAATGCAATCACAAGGAAGACYTAATAGTTTATAGAATTCCTTTTCTTTGTCTTGCTAAAATCTTCAACATGACTTTTCTAGAAGGGGCATCAGGTTCATAGTCTAAGAAATACATATTAATTTATAATGTTTTGCTGAATGGTTGTAGCTGATGGTATTACCAGCGCTTAGAGCCTTGTGAAGTGTTATTAAAAAGAATTATCTTTTTCACTAAACATTTGCACTGACGTAAAGCTGAAAAAAAAACTTTAAGTTTGTGATCTTGGGTTACTAGAGTCCTTTTCTTTAAACACCTACTTGACCTTACGCTGACGTGTCAGCAAATTATATTTAAGTAATGCTGTTCCCAAGAGCTCTCATTATGGCTCATATGTATAGCCTGCAATTCATTAAAAAAACATGTATTATAACAGCCTAACTATATACTTATTTGCATACACATCAAAATAGAATCTTAATAACTTGAATTTACAGAATGGCTTTATATTTTTGAAGTATTTAGATGTTTCATAAATAGTCATAACTATTATTCATAGTTGACATGCATTTCTTGAACTATCTGGGTAAGAATAACTTACATTTGTTTTTGAAAGTGGCTGACACAGATAACTGGTCTGCTCAATAACACCTAGTAATATGAAATATCATTCTTTAAAAAAAAAGGAAAGAGTAAATTGCCCTGGGTATGACATCTATGGAGGACAATGAGAATACAGTAATGAGAATGGCTTATGTTTGCTATTCCTCATTCTCACTGCAAACTTGTCATAAAAATGGATTACTTGCAGTTCTATACTGTTTTCAATTCTTGTCTTGTCATGACAATAAGACATCAGAAGTTTAATGTTTAATATAGCCTGCGAAATACAATAGCATATAAAAATGCCTGGATATTAAAATATTTGCTACCTCAACCTCTTCTCTTTTTCTCATGTATTGTTAAGACCAGCAAATCGGCATCACTTCTGCTGTTGCCTACCCTTTTTAGTTTYGTGGAACAACCTAACATGCTTGCAAGGACCATGAAGAGCCTCTTTAACCAAAAAAGTGAAGTAAAACATAATCCCTCAAAAAATGATGAAGTTTTGAGGTTGCTGGCAACCTTCAAGTTTGGGGTTACATAACTAATATTGGCAATATTTTTTAATGGATGAGCTGTGCTTCAATCTTTTTGACTAAAGAAGGAATCCTGCAAGGTGCTGAGTGCCTCTTCCAAGGTGATATCATTTCTTGGTTTCTAGTGACCACTAGGAGACCCTCAGCATCTTGTCAAGATGACTTTCTATTTTGCTAATTAACTAACAGAGTTTAGTATTCAGGATTGAACTCAGTGAAATAAAGGAGATCAAGGATACCAACTAAAAACATTTTAGACAGAAGCTGAGCCATAACACCTTAATTCATATGAAATTAGACTTGATGGGCCACACCTTGACAGGTACTTCAAAGGTGATAGAAAGGACCAAAGTATTTGAGTGGCTGTGGAGGAAATCCTCATTTCTTGTTGCTGTTGAGGGCTGAATCTAGTCTTCATTCCATGAAAAGCAGACACGTTACTRCAGGTATAGTTTTACTTGTGATTTCTATATTAAAATGTTGCAAAGGCCTCTCTAATGCTGGTATATGTACAAAGAGTTATGTTCATGCAGCTATTCATTATGAGTATCTATATCTATCTATAGGTTTAGCTCACCACGGTTTGCAAGTTCAGGTGCTATGGCTTCTCTCCCATTTAGTGTGCTGCCTCTGCCCTGGGCATTCTAATAAAGGCAATTCTATTTATGAATTGACACTGCATTTACTTGCAAGGTACAGAGGACAGTGTTGAATTAATGCTGGTAAGAATGGGACTGAATCCATATCTAGCAACCCTATATTTTAAAAGACATTCTAGTTATTGAGTTTTCTGATCTCCTCCATCCAAATGCTGCTTGTCTGAATAACTTCAAACTTAAAAAACAACAACAACAAAACCCTGGAGCGTGGCCAAAAACATCAGGCTGAAAGGAGCTTTCCTGTGGCCGTTAAACAAAAGCAGGGCAAATTTAAGTTAATAACAGAAAAAGTGTCTCAACCTTACCCTACAGAATCATTGCCCTAATATGAGAATGTATGTAATCCTTCTGAAAATGTCATTAGAGGAAAATTTGTCACCCCAAACTGTAGTTACATTTACAGTAGTATATTTGTACAAGCCAATCATTGAAATACATCTGTTTTGATTCCTTAGTAGAGAGAGAAGAAAGAAGATCTAGCTTTTGTTTACCATGGCACAGGATCAAGGTAAGCCTTAAAATTACTTTTTGGTGTCCAAACAGTGTGGTTTCCCCATCAAAAGGTTATTTGTTATAAAAGGGCTTTATTTGGCAAAACATTGGGAACATTCACTTTTTAATTAGAGCAGCAAACTTCGGAGCAATCTGAGTTATGGTATTTTATGATGCTTCTTTTCCTGATTATAAAAGAAACAACAAGTGCAGCAGAATCTATTTCATCCCCTGGGAATTCCCTATAGATCAGCTACACTACAAAAAAATAAACCAGAAACTGTAACATCAATTATGCTTTCTTAATGTATTGAGGACATTAAATCCTGTGGCACTGGAGGTTAGCTCCTGGTGTTTTTTCTTTGTTGATCCTCATAGTGTTAGAAATTTTAAAATCATGTTTCATTATTTTTCCTTTTTTATATATACACATACTGATTTTTAACTTCGTTTTTACTTGCATTTAATTTTATTAGTTAAGTACAAGTAGGTCAAATGTCAGCTTAGGTGACTTTTTTTTCTGTCCTTGAAAGAATAGAAGCTTTGGTTTTACTGGATATTTTTAGAAACTCTCTGCTCCAACTAGACATTGTGCTGAGCAGTTGAAGTCTTCAGGTAAAACCAATTCAATTCTAAGTCATCGACTCTGAAAATTGTATCCAGATTTCCCAAATAATACATAATCACATGAAATAGTTGATACAATTGAATAAATACTAGATTAAACTAGATTATCTCAAGGAAATGAAAGGAAAAGGAAAGCGAAGGGGAAAGGTAAGAGGAAGGGGAAGGACAAGGGCAAGGGAAAGGAGAAGGGGAAGGRGAAGGGGAGAAGAGATGCAACTTGCATTTGTTTTTTGGCCAAAGCAATGACACCTGTCCTTTCACATGATAAGGCCTAGTAAACTCATTAATTAAAACAACTATAGTTCATCCACAGTAGTTTTGAATGAATGCAAGATTATAATTGTCTAGTATATCTTTATGGACTAGAATTTTACCGAGAAGGTCAGAGGGGCTTGCTACCTGCCCCAGAGCACACTGTAGCTCAGGTGTCTGCCATTCTCTGAGTAGGATTAGATACAATGATGGCTGTCCAGATTTTGTTTATTTTTAGATTTTGTGTTTAATAAAAGTCTTCTTTAAACATCTCCCATGACTGAAACTGTAACATTTTGCAAAGCACAAAGAAGTTCAGTTGTAATGTTTCAACTTTTGTGAGAGGTGCATCTAACTAAAAACTACTGTAGATCACTGCAGGGCTGCAATGGAAGATTTATTTGTCTGAAACCAGTATGGCGAGGAGAGAGTCTTTATATTAGTTTTAATTTTACCATCTTTCTAAGAAAGAGATATATGTAGCTCTGGGCATTTCTGGAATAATTAAACTAGAAACAATGCAACCACCAAAAAGTAGATCTGTTTTGTGATGTGGAAAAAAAAAACAAAACTGTAGATGCCTGAAATACCTTTTGGATAGCATAAAAAAATTAAAAGTTAAATTTCTATGAAAAACTTGCCATATTAATTTTCTAGGCTAACTGCAAAATTTTAAATTTAATATTAAAATTAGTGTTGACAAAACACTAAATTTAAAGGAGAGCTTTAAAATAACCACAGTATCATCTATCATGCCCAAACAGTTTAGCTTATCAGACTAAAAGTAAGTTTTGGAGGAGGCACAAAAGATTACATTCAAGCAGAGAGAATAGAATTAGTCAGTAAGGCAGTTTGTAAAGGMATAAATCTGAGCCACTACTTGAAGGGAAAGAAAGCTGAGCCTACCTCAGCTGATGAGGGTTTTAAGGCTCTCTTATCAGGAAAGATGTGTAACTGAATTCTTCATCAACCCTTAAGAACTGAAACAAAACAAAAAAATATATATTCTTAGGCCACTATTTAGCTCTGTGTTGGACTAACATTGTGAATACTATGTCCGCCACGAAAAGGTTCTTGCATAACTAGAAAAAGTACAAAAAAAGGTAACAGAGATTATCAGTGGTATCAAGCAGCTGAACAGAAGTTATGTAAAACAGGACTTTTCAGCTGGGAAAATATAGTTGAGGAAGGCTTTGATAGACATCTATAAAAAATAATTATGACAGAGCAAAGAGCAGGTGCCATGCAAATTACTGTACAAACAAAAGGAAATGCAATTACTGTACAAACTCTGTGTAAGGTAGAGAATTAACTTGTGTAACTCCATGCCACAGAATGCTGTGGAGGCCAAGAGTATAAATGGCTTCAAATAAAGGACCAGATGACTTTCACAGACTTTCACAAGTCCATTGGTAATGATTAAACATGATGATCTATACCCACRCTCTAGAACAAGATGTCCTTATACCAGTGACTGCCAGGAGCTGAGAGACAACATTGAGGAACCATTTTAGGAAGACCGAAGAAACAACTCATTAAAAACTCAGGTCAGCTGAGGTCATAAATATAAAAATAGTACTATAAAATTTGATACTATATGGAAGTATCAAATGTTCAAACAATGTCTACTAGCCTACAAAGGCAGTTCAGAAGATATGAAGATACGAGGCAACAGAAACGCAGTCATATCCTGCTACTCATCAAAGATGCATTTCAGAAAATGGCAGTTTTAAGTGGCAGTTAGTGTTATGAAAGCAAAGCAAACTAATTTAATAGTGAGGGGATCTGAAATGCACAAGGATCACACATCGCAGGATAAGATCTTTCCCACTTGCTTTCAGTCAAGCTGATGTGAGGATTGTGAAATTTTCAGAAATAGTCAAACTAGCCATGATTTCCTGTAAAGAATTTCTCCTTCCCCAGAGCTTATGGGCTCCTGCCATCTCAAGTCCATATGCTTTTAGCTTTCTCCTTTTTGTTGAGCTGACTCACTGGTATGTTCTTTCCATTCAAATCTTCAGGTCAGGCCAAAAAAATGTTTCATTTTCCCCATGACTGAGTTTCTCTGCTACATAACTTGCTTTGACAACAAAAGCACATAGCATAGTCAAGGGCTGGAACACCTGCTCTAGGAAAAGAGGTTCTCCTTGGGGGGGCCTAGTAGCATCCTTCCATTATCTACAGGTAGGTAGGCCAGAGTACAAGAGACAAGGGGCGTAAGGTGAAATACAAGAGGTTCAGAGCAGGAATAAGGGGGAAAAAAGAAAAATCACTAAGCAGTCAGCCAWGCAGTGAAGCAGGTTGACCAGCAAGGCTGCGCAGTTTCCATCCCTGGTGGTTCTCAGGGCCTGATTGGTTAAAGCCCTGAGCAACCTGGTCTGATTCCATAGCTGATCGTACTCTGAGAAAAAAAGCTGGACTAGAGACCTCCTGAGATCCTTTCCAACATGACTCTTCCTATATTCCTACAAGTTCTGGAATTCTGTGTAGAAACCCTCTCAACGGCTACAGTGGAAACAGTCATTGAAAACAATTTGCATGTTCTAGGGAGATCCTGCTAGAAAAACAGCAGCTCAGCACCATCAGAGACACCGCCCGTGTGAACGTACAAGAGCTGCTTTGACATGTCAGAGTTCTCGGAGGCACGAAAGGAAAGTGTGTCAGTGTATTCTGTCTGTTGCAGAGGGGATACAGGTACCTATGGTTGGCRTGCAGCAGTGCTCATGTTTCTTAGTCCCAGCTCTTTGTCTGAAACAGCATTGTTTGCTTCACAAGTAGCTTAATCTATAATAATGTCTGTATTTTATAAGATCCTTGAACAAAGTGTGTTCCTTCGCTCAAGTATGCATTGTTACAAGGGGTGGATTCTTAAAAACCTCTTATCCCCTTTCCCCACCTCTGGCTACTTTTGCTACCCTCCATCTGAATCTGTCATTTCAGTTATGCTCAGAGAATCGCTCATGAGCCTGTTCTGTGAAATGAATCAGAAAAAATGATTTGGATTAAAAACTATGCTCCAAAAGCTAGGATTATTTTAGTCTAAGGCAGGCGGGGGAGGRGGGGGGAATTTAAAGAAAGTATTTGAATAGCTGGTAAATTCAGGAGCAATATTCCTTGACAGTGCTGCTCTGTTCTTTATTTTACATCTAGATACTTCCTACTAGAAGTAACTATGTATGAGCTGATATTGTTATAGGATTACAGTCTGTTGTATCTTAGTTTGTCACAAACATTTCTAAGAAGTGCTGCTAGATTTTCTTGGGAAAAGCTGGAGTTTCTAGCAACTAAATGGCTATTACTGACTCTCAAAAAAAATAATCTTCTGTATTTTGAAAATGAACACGACAAAAAACCCCATAAAATTAACCGACTTATTTCAATGCTAAATTTTGAAAAACGAAACGTAATCTGTAGGCAGAGGTTTTCCATACTGATACCAAAAAAAAAAAAAAAAAGACTCAGTACATAGATGAAACAAGCAAATTATTGCTTATAGTTTTATAGTTGTCGGATGTACAAAAGATAACATGTGGCCCATACACAGTAGTAACTGGCTGGTAACTTGCTGTTAATAACAGGTAGTAGTCTACCAGCTTTGCCAATAGGCTACATCTCTGGGACAGTGATGACACATATCCTATCAGATGATAAATTAGCAGTGTGGAAGGAAAAATTGGTCATTTTCTCCCAAGATTTTAAGCTACACAGCTTAAAACAGTAGTTAAGAATGAAAAACTGGCAATACGGTAAGATCTCAGCATTACTTTGATGGTTGCATTTGATAATGACTGAATATCTAATTGCAAAAACAAAGTTAAATTATACTTCAAATGATTAAGAATTTCAAAAACTATATATGAATTTATACAAGTTTGGATACACGTTAAGCAACAAGAAGTTTACCAACATYTTTACATTCCACTAAACATGATAGTTCTGGCTGGCCCTTCTGAGATTGTTTAACCACACAAATATGGCTTTGTCCTACTGGTTTGTTCAAATCTGTTATAGTCAGTTCAGGAAAAATTGTGGCAGACAAGTTCCTAAATGATTTTTTTTATTATTTATAAAATTCAATTTCCTGAAGAGGATTTATCATTTAAAATTATTTTTATATGGTACTATGGCAAGTGAAATCCCACACACAAACACATAAGGAAGTGGGAAAGTAGATATGTTATACTATATCAGATTGCACTAGAAGAATATAAAACAAATTGGGATGTATTTCTGAAACAAGAGGTTTATCTCCTTGCCACCACTTAGCAGTAAGGAATGCTTCTCCTTTTATTTTTTATATGGAAGATGATGTTTGCTTAGTGATATCTCATTTTTTTATCTGTCATCTTGACTTTTTAGCTGGCATCATCACTAGTGAGCTGATATTTATTAGATATATCCTAAAGATGTATTGTGCATGCAGTGATTTTGAGCTACGTAGTTATTCCCTAGATCATTGATAATAGTGAACTTTCTCAGTCTCTCAACCAGGACAATAAATCTGTGACCATATATCCTGAATCTGACTATGGACCATATGGTGAGAAACTAAAAAATTGAAAAAAAAGTGCAAATATGAAATATCAGTAGTCATGTAAAATATACATTTCTTGATGTTTCAGAAGACCTGTCCYGGAAAGAAGCCTGTCACTTAAAGATGAATGTATACATTCTACTATCACCAAATGTGCCCTGCATTACAGAGTAATTACAAAAATAAAGTGCAAGCCTGGGAAATTTGCTTAAGTAAATCATTTTGTGGAATTCAATAGAACTGTAACTATAACCTGTGACCTCTATTTGACAAGCATCTGTAAGAGGCTCCATGTGGAATCAGTAGCTGAAACTTTATGAGTTTATTAAACCATCCTACTACAATGTCAGTGATTTGAACAGCTACTATATAGTATACAAAATATAAGAGTGTCAGTCATACTGAAGAACAAGTCCTGGGCCTCATCCAAAAGCAATACCTGTTCTTTGATGCCAAACAAATAACAATAGAGGTTGGCATCTGGAAAGTGTGCTAAGGCTCTACTTGTTTACTTCATGTTGTGTGTTGCTCTGTGCATGATCTGTTTTCTACTATTCCCTCACCAACTCCTAGTCTCTTAGACTAGATAGACTTTTGCCCTAACCTAGTCTGACTGTTCTTACAATATGGTTACAATTTTCCACATAGCCACTACCAAAAGCTGACATTTCTGTCAGATGGAAAACATTATAAGGATATCACTGAAAAATCCATATTTTGTATTCCATCTCTTCAGAAAACTTGCATTAGGTTTCCTAATCTCTCAAAGAATGAAATAGAATACAGCATCCCCAACACTTCAAAAGATAATTTCCTTCCAGTGGGTCACCTAAAAAGGAAGTGATCTTCAATCAATCTATCTGAGCCAAATAGGAACCTGAACATAATAAAACCCGCTTACAAATGTGGTAGCAAGATATTGCAAAGGTCACTGACTTTGCAAAGTCAGCATACCCTTCCAGCTATTGATTCTGCAAATCGAGAAACTCACAAGCTTCTGCAAGTAAATCCAAATCCTATAAACATCAGGAACATGAAGGTTCCACTAAATAATTCCCGTCAAAGTCAAGTCTATAAACAACTTATTAAAACATGTCAAACTGTCAGACATCCTTTATATTTTCACTACCTTTCCAGTACAAGAGATAAAACAAGAACTTGCTGATATTACACTAMAGAAGGCTGTTGGGCTTCATGATACCTTTCCAAAGGTCCTTAAGAACTTTGGACCAAAGAGAAGGATCTGCCAAAGTTCTTTACAAAAACTCGTCTCTCTGGCAAATTACTTAAGAATATAGAGTTGCAAAACTTATAACTTTGGAAGCAGTCAGTTCTACTTGTATTTTACTGTAGAGTGTTTATCACATGTTGTTAAAGGTCTTTCTCCTCAAGCAATCTCAAACAGGCTTTTGAAACAMGAGTCCTGATAGAGAAAGTGGAGATCTGATTTAGTAACAATAGTCCTAGTAAAGGTCTAGCATAGGCCATCTCTACAGAGTTCAGTTACCAAACGAGATTTACGATCAGTTACTTTAGTCCCATATGCAACATTTACAGACAGGAAAGTTTGTCAGTTAAGCTTATGTTACTTAAATTATCAAACATCCTCAACTTCCATGCAGCTCTTACATTGTTCAACCAAGTGCCCAACACCAGAAAATCATGCATGCGCACCTCAATAACCAAATCTCTAGATAGATTCACCCAGAACCCACTGCTTTTCAGTGATATTTTACCTATCACCTTTTACAAATTTATATATGCAAATGACTTTGTGCTTGCAATCAAGCCCAGTTCTGAGCTGAGGTCAGCAGACACTTCATGATGATTTTCAGAGCCTAAGAGAAAAAATGAGCCAAAGCAGTCCTGAAAACAAGTCACATTGCCCAGCTCACATTTGGGCTTGGAAAAATATTCTTCCCCTCCAGAACAGGATGGCTCTACCTTCTACCTTCTGGGGTACTACTTTCTGGGAATGTGCTTTGGGGAATAGCCACCTGTGCAAGAATATCCAAGCATTTTTTCATGGTTGGCAGACAAATTCCTAAAGGCTAAATCTAGTGCTAGTGAGTAAGCTAAGAATTAAATAGCACAAACAGTTCTGATACAATGCTCAGCTCCAGCCCTTCTTTCTTCCAAAGCCTAAATGTTATCTTAGATACATACTTCATAATCTGGCAACTAAAACCAGTCCTTAGATTCCATGACTTTTGCTTTCTTTTAGAACRGACAGAAAAATCATACATAGTTAGAGAAAAGAAGCAATTAGTAGAAAGTCATAAAATGGCTCAGGAGGTTTGTTCGGGTACAGCAATGAAATAGCAGAATCACAGAATAATAGAGTTTGGAAGGGACCTCAGATGGCCACGTAAGCTAGCACCCTGCTCAGAGCAGCGTTGACACTGCGTTCAGACCGGGTCAGAGTTGTGAGCTGAAATACTTTGGAATCCACCTAAAAGCAACTTGCAGTTACCAAGAACATTTTGAGAACCCCAAGCAAAAGACAAAAGCCCAAGTAAATATTAGAAGGTAATAGGAATAACTTAGGATAGTAATATACATGCCCTCAGGATTTTAAAGCAAGGATTGGTCCTATCTACAGCAAAGAATTGCTCATCTGTTTGTTATAACAATCTTCATACATAGTTGATCTCTCCTCAGATAAATAGCTCTTTGAGAGCAATAAGCAACGCATTAAACTCAAACCCAATTTCTTGGCTTTCAATACTATTGAACATTCTGCCATCCAAATATTAAACATGAAACAGCTGTGCTATAGGGGTGCCAGAAATTTATGGTCAATAAAGATCTGCCACTCGAGGCTAACATAAATGAAGAATGAGCCGTCTGCCTAAAATCTAGAAAACTGCTTTAAATATATGTCTCAAATCTTTGGGCAGTACATAACGATCTCACGTCTCAATGGTATTTAGTACAGGTAGTCAGTAGTATCCTAAGAAATGGAATAAGAAATATATTTTTAATCCCATATGAGTAGTGCCAGGATTTACCATACCTCAGCAATACAGGACTAAACTCATTTGCAGCCAAATAATTCACAGTAGGTGTACACATCTTCTGCATAAGTGGACATAAGTTTTTGAAGAGAACTTCAGACCAAAATCCACATTATTAAACAACTCTGGAATGTACAGTGATGTGGGGAACATAAAAAAATTCATCAAGCCCTCCCAAAGTCCAGCGCAGCTTTTCTGTGAATATATAATATRCTGTTGCTTTTTTGAATGCCATTTGTAAGGTAGAAAGAGCATGCTGATCARTAACTATGTAGATACATGCTATTTTATAAGATATCAGGTATTTATGATTTTAGGTATTTATGATAAGGCCTSTTTGACTATTTCTGCATTTAAGTGCTGGGAGGCAATGAGCCTACCACTTCCGCAAAGATTCCCTCTCCCTCTAGAATGAACCAAAAACAAATGATGGAAATTTCTATCCTTTCTAATAGAGCTCTTGAAAATATAAAAAGAAAAAAGCTCCATAAGAAGAATTCTTTTTAATCTATGGAAGTCAAAGGTTCTGTTAAAGTTTAAAACACAAGGAAACAAAGTGAAAACACAACTAATGTTCCATATTTTTACAAGGAATTTTGGGACAATATTACTTTTTCAAGGAAAGAAGAATATAATGCTTCTACAAAAATGAAAAGAGCATAATAATGTCCATCAAATTCTTTTTGATGATTCAAGATTTACAAATAAAACATAAGAAAGTATAGCTGCTGCAAAAAAAGTATTCTTTCCAAAAAGCATAGAGCAACCCTTGTCCTGGAGCAAGGTGTGTGAGGATGCTGAGCTCTATTGTTTAATATAACCTTTGTTATCAAAGATAGCTACRCTTTGGGACTGCAACTCATCCATAGTATTCAGATCTCCCTACAGAACAATAGCTATGAAATATGTCTTAAGACAGAGATAGCAATATTCCTACATACCATAAAGCAATCTTACTTCATCAAAATAAGCTATGTTACAACACSACAAAGTACCTTGAAAGGTTACTTTTGAACTATTGTCAGACATTTTTTGTTTCTATCTACATTAAAAGATTTTTTTTTTAATTTTACTACATCTCATGTAGGACACAGTATGTCATCAGGTACAATAAACAATTATGTAATTCTGGTCCTGCTGAAATCAATCTAACGTGTTAAACTTTCTAGAGAAATTACATCACATGATATCATTTATAGTCATCAAGAACACTGCAAGGTTTTTTTTTCATAATTAAGCTTAAAACACAGTAAGAAGAAGAAAAAGCCCACATGGCCATCTAGTGTTTACTGTGAGAAATGCAAGTGATCAGATTATAATTCCCCATTTGTCAATGACTTCATACCTCTGCTTTAACGGTGAAAACACTTTCACTGTGCATGCTATTTCTGAAAATCTGCAGTCTGAAATTCTGACTGTAACAATGAAAACCATATTAAACTGGCTTATCTCTTGCCTTCAGTTATTCCTGTTAACTATGTCCTTCTGTCTAGACTTTCACAAGTCAACATGAAGAAGAGATGCTGCTACATACAGCAAAGATTTTCAAAGACACTCTCAGGAGTTAAGTGAAAACACTGAATTTCAGCTGTCAAATGGCAATTGAGTGTCTAACGCCATTTGGCTATAATAATGCCACTTGTTGTGCTAATTCTCCAAATTATTCTTTGAGGCCATATAAAGATTTCCTGCCTCTTCATGTGCAAAGGCTCTCTGAAGCTAACGGCTACATCCACACTGCTCTGAAAGAGGTTTTTCTTGGCAGCCCAGCAGCTCTCTGCCACACGCAGGTGCCAGGTGTGCCCTGAGGTGCRGGGTCCTGACAACACGCTGTAAGCCTCAAGTCTAGTCTTGCTTTGAGGACACATTTAAACACATTGCGTGCAAGATAAAAACAGATCTTCAGGTTCAGTATTACYTAGAGCTAAACCAGAGCAAGTATTTGCTGAAGATCCGTAAGTCAAAGAATTCCTATGGCTGTCAGCACATTTCAGGGTGGAGTCATGATAAATAATTGTTATAATGTTTGGCTGTGCATTCTATAAACGTGTTCAACGCAATCAATTCATATCCTGCCACACACAAAAGTAGTTTTGCTTCCKTTGAAGACGAGAGGAATTTTGCCATTAACTTTGGCAGCATTACATTTCTTATGACTGATTCATTTGCGCTAATATTAATTACTCTTAACTCTTCAATTGTTGAAATGATCGTGGACTCATAGAATAATTTAGGCTGAAACGGACCTACATAGGTCTTCTAGCCCAGCACTGATGACGGACTGGAAAGAAAGGAGAACCTATTCTCCTGTCTTTAGTTACTTCCTGATAAGATCACCCAAAAACTCAGGTTGAATCCTTTTTGAAGACTGACAATTTTTTAATACACATTTGCTATTTCAGTATGTTCTGCCTGTCACTACTTGCCTCCATGTAGAAGCAAAGGTGATGACCAAATTTTTTTCAGGAAAATCAACAGCTCTTCCTGGAAAGGGAACTCTGTCATGAAARCAACTTTTAATATATCTGAAGATGCAAGAGGCAAAAAACTAAATGTCTTATCAGTATATATTCATTAGAAAAAGGCCCTTTTGTGCACAGTGAGTTTTAATTAGTATTACCTTTATCCTGATGGGGGTTGTTCCCAATGACACCTGAGTTCACTAGCTTGCTGTCATTTATAAACAGAGTGATGTGTGCCACTGACATGAATCTATTCTGTACTCATTTATTTTCATTCTTTTTTGTCCTRCTTCAGCCTTGTTTGGTAATTATAGCAACAGAGAATTATGCCATCAAGCTTTATTTGAAGGTACTTCCAGCATAAAGTTGGAAGAAATTAAATGACATTATAGCTAATGAGRGACCACCTGAGCCCTTCAGCAATCTCTACAGCCATACAGGATCTYGTGGACTATTCAAGAATGTTGAAGAAATATCTGAGGTGATTTAGCTCATTAAATAATTCCCTAGGTTCTCACTAAGTACTACATACACACAGGTCACAGTGCTCTCCTTTTCGTTTTTTCCAGTGTACAACTAATGAGATGGCACGCTGAGGAGTAACTAGATTTAAATCTAGGAAGAGATGCCACATATGCAAATATCTTGAAGGAAATTCAGACAGGCATTCCATAGGAAAAATGTTAGTGTAATCCGGCACAACAACATTAAGGAATCTAGATAACTGGATTTACCACAGAAGAGTGGGTATTACACTAAGCTAAAGCAGAAATCTTTTAAAAAGCATCTCAGGGGTTAYATATACATCTTCCAGTAGATTTAGTGAAAAATATGGCTAAGTCTCTGAAACAGTTGGAAAATTTCATCATCCTGCCACCCAAATATTTATCCCCTGTCACATTTCAAAACACCAGATTCAGTCCTAGAACTGCAAATAACAATATGCTGTAAAGAAAATGGTAGGACTTAGATGAGTATGATGGGAAGACTACAAGCACATTTGACTATGTCTAATACGTCCAGCCCAGCCCGTAGCTCTTGTCACTTCAGTATCTAGATAAGGAATGGTGTAGAAAGCATAGAAASTATTACAATTCTGTTCTAGTTTAAACTCTGAAGTTTTCCTTCCCATAAAAATCCTGGAAGAGGAGAGTAGAGGTAGGACTGTTGACTCTTATGTCTTACCCAGGTCTGTTAATATGGATATAACTCAAGGGCCTAAACTTGTTTCYGCTAAAAATTGCAGCAATTTTGCGTCCTTTTTAGAAAAGATTAAAGTGAGAGACAGAATCCTCACTWTCACAGTAAAAACAGAGGACAATGTTTATGGTAAAACTTCTTACTCAACACTGAAAGAAGAGGAAAAGCCCTTCACTGGAGGTATGGACAATGGAAAGGTTTGATCTGGACAAGCTGCAACAATTCTAGGGCCATACGTCCACCTTGGATGCTTACCAGAAGTGAAGCTCATGCCAGTTGCCAGTCCACATGTGATCTATGCATTTACACCTAACAGGCAATGCGAAGTGGATTTCTGTACCAGAAATTCAGATTGCCTTGATGCTGCTAACATAATTCCATGCATCCAACAARTGCAAATTCCTGGAGATCCTTGTGTCCGCACTGCAAGTAGGGCACTGGGTATGATGGCCTAGCTTGATGCCTCCACTGGGAAAGAAACCACTTTGAGTGTGTTGTTGCTGTACTAGAGTGTGTAGCACCTGAATCCGAGCATAGAGGCAAGGTAAGTTCTCGCCTAAATAAGAAACCCTTCAGCACACTGGATCACTACTGTAGATGCAGATGTGGTTCGCACATTCTCTTCCTTTGAACTTCAAGGAGAATGGCTCTCTGCTCACACAGAAATATAGAAGTACACCTAAAAAGAGATCAATCACCACAGAGACAGGTGTTATTTTAAGTAATTGCTCTTCTAACATTTCCCTGCAGCCATAACTGAGGAAGAAAAAGCCCTTTAACAATTAAAGGATGGATTCTGGCATAGTCTTATCTCAGCTTCATATCTGACTCCCTTATTGCTACTATATCAGAACACTTCACAATCTCTCCGTATTTCTCTGTGCACTGTAGGACTCCAAGATAGGGAAGTTTCAGCAAATTTTCCTTACAGATGAGAGACGGAGGCACAGAGATGTTTCTTTCTTTTGTTCAGATCTACAGAAGGAGACAACTGAACCAAAGTCCTTGCAGACACAAGGCCCAGACTATGGTGTAAAATTCACMCATGAAAACATACTTCCAATAGTAACGAAATTATTTAGTTTATGAAATTGTTCTACTTTCTCATTTAGTAAATTTTATTTTCCACAGTAATTGTAAAGCTTTCAAAATCTTACTACCAGTTTAAGAGCAGCTTATTACATTGAGTTTAACTTCCTCAGTTGTTTCAAGGATTTCTTGATACCTTCTGAGCTGCTATTAGATGCCATTTTGCAAATGAACTTGTTTAGGGGATTGGTGACAGGATACACAGCCCTTCACTTACTGGTCTATGGCTGACATCTAACTGCTATCAATACCGATTATAGTAATGTGTGCTAACTTTATCTAAAATAAATTGGAATTCCAGCACAGCTTACTAATTGACAAAAAAATACATCAGAAAACTATCCTGATGACTGACATCTAAGTTGTGATAATAAATAAATTGGTAAAGGATAATAAATAAAACTGSTAAAGGAAGAGTTACCAGACTTCATTATCCTTCTGGGACAGAGTTGGATCACTGGATAWTTTGTGGAATTACATACTACAGTATCTAGTCAATGACCAAAGAGGGAACTTCACTTTCCAGGATTGTCAATCTATCACCTTTCAGGAGCATTAAGTTCACTTAAAAAAATTAACTTTAGCAGAAAAGGATGTTATTGCTTTTACTGAGGTCATTGAAAGGGTAATACCATTCTCAGTGATGCTAATGTGAAGGTACAGGGGTGACATAAGTTAATTGCACAGTTACCACTCTATTATTGATTTATAATCTCCTGACATTTACAAAGAAATACAAAGAAATAAAATAGAGTTTACTTTATACACACTCTGTCATGAATTATAGTCACAGAAACTACTGTAGAGGGAGAGGTGTTGCATTATGAAAAGTGTTGCATATAAAGGAATGAAATTAAGAAAAAAAATATATTTTCTTTTTGAAGTTTCTTTCCCTGAAGCCTTAAGACTATCATTAGGAGGCTTTGAACAAAAGTAGGGAAAGGGGATTCATTTACTGAACTGGTCAACTTTTCCAGTAGTTTATAGAAATGTTTTGCCTCTATGACTGTCATAATTGTTGTAGTTACAGATCCCAAGAGAACTACATAAATTTATTTTGGTTTACATAAATCCAAGTGTCAAAAAAGTATCTTCAGTAACAGATGAAGCATGAATGTAAGTGAACTGGTGTAATTTTACCTGTTTGTACTCTGACTATGACTCCTACTAACACGTGTAAACAGCCGTTCCCCCCGCCTTTTTTTTTTATTATTATTACTTTTTTTTTTTTTTGCCAGCCTAATCAATCTGGTAACTCAGTTTAGCCTCTTTTGTTTGTTCATAAGCCAGGACATGAGACTTTTTGAAAGCAGTACTTTTAAAGAAGCCTCAGTGAATGCAGCTTCTGCTGAACTACATCTGAAATTCGCTTCAGTCATAGGGATGGTTTAAAAATCACATGCTTCTGAATCCCCTTCCCTGTTTCGTACAGCACTGTATGATGTAGAGTACCGGGAAGTGATGCCTCAGTAGGCAAGCAAGTCTGAAATTCACTTCATAGCACAAATCTTCAGCCTTGGGGCTCAAACAAGGTAACAGAAGATGAATCTGATATTCACTGATGGCTCAGATAGAACACAGACAGATCCTGAAAAAGAAGGCTCCAGTGTACATTTCATGTTAAGCACCTGAAAAATATATCTTAGATCTACTCACCTGCATGTTCTGTATACTTATCTCAATTCCCATGCTAGACCTGTGGAGCATACAGCTTTGTCCCTAGGTAGCGTGAAGCTTGTTTTCTTTACTGTATGTATCTAGCTCTCTCCTGGGTATTTACATTTCTCCCAGCACTAGGAACTTACCATCATACCAGGTGAATGAATCAGGAACTGGAACACAGAGAGGCTAAGTGATGTAGTAAGTCTGTTGAGAAAGTAGGAGCCTCAGATACATAGTATCCAAGCTACTGTCATAACCACTAAGCCACACTTCCCCTTTTCAGCCTCCTACGTCTTTACYACTTGAAGTGCATATTCCACATAAAAAGCTGAATGGTATCCCAAAGCATTCTCTCAACAGTAACCCATAAGCTCTGCCACAAGACAGTTCCAAAAAAAAAAAGAAAATACAAATGTATAAATATCGATCATCCCTCAAAGTCAAATCAGCTGTTCCATGATGATRATAGCACATCAAACGGAGAAGCAGATGCTCCCCAAGGACATCCTTCTTGGAGGATTCAATATATCCCACACTGGTGAGACAGTTTCCTTTCAAGGTACTCTTTCCCAGCATACTTCTTTTGTTTTGCCTCTTTTGTATTACAGTGGCAAACCAATGAACTCCTAAAGCATTTTTTTAATAATGAGTTTGATGCATCTGACTCATGATGCATCAAACTCCTTTTCTTCTGACCAACACACCATCCAAACTCATGGTCCTTTTTTTCTTTTTTCCTGTGAAAATGTGGACACTCTCAAAATTAATTTTACCATGAACTGGTTGTATTAGCACGATAACAAACTACATATATGAACTTTCCAAGAAAAAAAAAACAATTAGAGTACTTCACTAAAATATCTTACTGTCAGGCAAAAAATAGGCCTCAATCTTTCCCATCCCTTGAAAGAAAATACTTGTTCCTACAAATCAGTATAAGAAAAACACACTGCAAATTAACAAGTGTCAATTTATATAATGTGGTAAGATTTGTGTAGTGTGGTTATTTTTTATGGTGACCTTGACATAGTTCCTTGTTTTTAGTGACTGTCCTCTACAAATGATGTAATAGATAAAGACAGCTTTCTCCCAGTAATCTTAAGTGATGTTTTCTTTTAATGTAACATATGTAAATAAATGAAAACCTATGGTTCATCCTCAATAAAATGTCTATTCTGTACTTAGGCTTTAGGCTAGAATTAAAGGAGACYGTATGTGTAACAAGGTTCTTACTGAGAATGTAAACATTGTTTTGAATCTATAGCTATGTTAAATATCAATGCTGAAGATAAGCTTACTAAAAATGCCATTCTTCTYCATACTTGTATTAGCTTAGAAATTAAAATTGATTTATATTGTTAACACAAATATGAGCATAATGGCATCTAAACATGTCTTCTGAATCCTGCTGTGCTCCATACAGAGCATTAGGAATGTTCAAAAATCCCAGAGATGCAGCTGGGTTCCAAATAACTTTATTTGGCAATTACATAGGCACATCCAAGATACATACAGAATGAGCTAGCCTTTTTGGATCTGATGACATTAGAAATCAAAGACAAAGAGAGGTTCTCCCACTCTCAGATTACYGAAGTCATATCTCCAGATTTTTAAACACTGCATTTGCCCTAGCATATAGGTGCTCTCCCTCTGCTGCAATCTGCCCTTCCCTTTTTAATACATATTTTGAAGATGGTATCCCCCTCAAACCTGCTATCAGAACTGTATGCATATTCAATTCAGTTAAAATCATCTGATTAAAGAACAAACAGCACAACATTTTTAAATTTAAATGAGATCATTTTAACATATTTCTACCAGGAACGGTTGTGCTAGATGTCAGYCAGGAACTGGCAGTTTTCAGCAGATATGGGGAGAGTGGAGAGTTTAGGAAGAACTTTTTGGAAAAAGGAAAGAGTATCACTATTTTTCYGCACTCTCCTGACTCAGCCCCTTGCTTACTGTTGATAAGCGCTTGCCATCAGATTCAGCTGCTCTGCTAACAATCAGGCCTTATTCTGCACTGGAGAACTGAACCATGTGTTTTTGAGCAGACTTGAAGCGGTTTTAGTGCAACCAACTCACTGAAACCACAGTAATTATGAGGAATCAGTTTATGTTTTCCTAAACCAGCAGTTTTCAGCTGGTGATCTGTGAATCCTTGGGGTATGTGTGGATTAAGGGGTCCTTGATGGGTAACTGTGAAAAGTAAACAAAAGTAAGAGTATTGCTTTTATTTATGAGTCTGTACTTGGTGGGGGAGGGGGGGAAGGTGAAATTCTACAAATGGAATGAGTTGAAACACATTCTTTTAAGTAATTTGTCCTCCAAATTAGGCTCCAAAGCTTATTCTGTAAATCCAACGCCAGACATAATGCATTCTGGGTTGCTATAAAAATAACTGGTAAAGTTTAAGATTTAGGCAAAGTTGAACTAATTCATCTTCTCTACATCTTCACAAGAATAAAAATGGCCCAGACACACCAATTAGCTTTAACTGTCATTTCTAACTCCTCAAAAGGGAATTTATGTAAACTTTTTATTAGATTTATGAGATGCTATTTTTTTCCTGTGGACCCCAACTAAAAGCATTGTAGAAGTTTTCATCAACTGATTTCACTGAGATTGAATTATTCCCAATTCACAACAAACGGTTATTTTATTTTATCATATCTGTGATGGYCATATCAACACTTATGCTCTGTGGATCCATACACATAGAGTGTAATTTATATTAACTCATTAGCTAAAGATAATTTTCTTATGCCACTTCTACATTGTGAATTGAATTATCCCTAACTGAATCACTGAGATTCACACTTGTCCTCTTYATATATATTCTCACCTGTTTCAGCTTGGCTATGTTTTCACCATCGGTACTGTTGCAATCTCTTTCAGCAGCAATGTCCTCCATTGCACTGCTCTGAGTTTCTAAGGTATCTCCCCAGACCTGTATTACCTGGTAGACAGTCTAAGGCAACCACTATTCAAACATAGAAATGAACTCTCCACTTGAGTAAAAATCATTTCAGAGTAGCCCATATTGGACAAGGTATATGGATTGACAGATATTTATTCATGTTGAAACTAAGTCATTCATATACACTTTCTTGATTGTTTCTTTTACGGATAAGCACGAAGCATGAAGTATTCAAAATGAGATCAAAGGCACCAGTGATAAAACTTCTCAAGTTCAGACCAAKCAGCTAATCTTCAGGAGGATAACTGGTCATGGACAAGTTTTTAGATGTAATATGTTGAAGTGCTTGAAATAACTATGAAATGTATTTTTGAAATATTTTCATGTTTTGTTCATCTGACGACTGYATTTGGGGAGGAAAAGAACTTAATCATGATTTGCATGAATACACTCTGGATTAAACAAGATCAAAATAATATCTCAAAATACACAGTTACTTTCTTCTTTAGGGGAATAGTTTTCATGGCATTCGTTCTCATTCTGTCAGTAACTACATCTATACTTTAGAGTTCTCGTTCCTGCTTTAGCTGGTAGGATTTTTAATTAAAAAAAAGAAAAAAAAAGGAAAAACGGTATGATTTGTACTTCCATATATTCACTGTCGTTATGTTAATGATGATAACGTGCCCCCCCTTTATTTGCATGATCAGAGGATGTGCTTTTCCAGGCTAGGGAAGGAACTGCTAGGATCCCTGACATGGTCAGGTGGCACAAACAGCACTGACATCCTGGCTCTCATACTCTGCTTAGCAATCTATCTACATGACCAGTAATTGTAAGGTGAACGGGTCAAGAGGGGGTGGCAGGGAGATGAATGAAGCATGTAGGTAGCGGAAAATCTTTTGGTAGTTGGTTGTTTCCTTTTTCCCCCCAATACTTGGGATGCAGTATCGTGACATGGGAGCAGGGTTTTTTTTTTGTTTTGTTTTGTTTTACTCACTTTCTCGTTAAAAGCGGCTGCTGACGGGCGGTGCGGTCTTTCCCGCAGCTCGAGCTGGAGGCTCCCGTGCCCACGGCCGCGGCGGGGGCGCAGGGGGATGGCGACGCGCGGGGGCCGGGCGCGG
>NW_028185273.1:2664482-2669005 GCF_003343005.1 Rhea americana
ACCTGCGGCACTGCGCGCCCGCGGGCGCATCCCGCCGCCCCCGCACAGCGCAGCTCGCTAACTGCCCCCCCCCTCATTCCCCGCGCCCTAGGTATAAAGCGAGCGAGACCGGGGCAGCAGGAGCCCCCTCTTTCCTCCGCTGCTAATGAGGGGGATGGCGGGGGAAGGAAGGGGGCTGCCGGGCGTCTTAAAAGAGAGGCAGAAAATTACCATGGGAAACCGCCACGAGGCTGTTTTTGTTTCTCCGCTCTCGCAATAAACTCTTGTAATCTGTAGTCATTAGCATAATCTTCAAAGATCCTTAGGAGGATAATCTTTAAAACGCCTAGGGTGCTCGCTTGTGAGGCTCTTAAATACAATATCATTGGAGGACTGTCAATATCCTTTGAGGTGCCTTTCTTCAGATTCGAGGGGTTCCTCTTCGCCTTCTGTTGTGGAGGACAATAATGTAATCTCCGCCTTGATGGGGGTCAGGAGAGCAGTAGGGACTTGAATACTCAAATCTGCTCTCTCGCGGGCTTTTAATTTACAAGAGGGAAAGGCATATATTTTCCCTCGAAGTTTACTTTTCGTCAAGGGTAATTATCTCACTTGCATTTGAACTCTTCGGGGGACTAGAATGAGTTTCCAATCATTTGATTCCCCTGCCTGAAATCTATAGCTCTTTTGTGTGAGCCTTCAGAGCTCTGGAAATGAACAACCCAACCCGCGGTTTGCAGAAATGTTCATTGCAGTGAAGGGCGTGTTCGGAGAATACAAACAGCACCCACAGATAGTTGCCAAGGGCACCTAATACATCTTTGCGTTACACCTTGAACTAGTCTGCTCATATCTCCGCGTTTTTATTGCACGGATCATAAATGATTGTAAAGTCTGCAAATCTTTCATGAAACCCTGGTAATTAATAGTTTAGCCAGGGAACCTTTAAAGAAAAACAGAGTCTCTAATGTAGCCCTTGAAATCAGTTCATAGCCGTGTGGTGCCGGCGTAATCTTACGATTCAGAGTTTTAAGAGGTTTACAGCTTTCTTTTTCTTTTGAACAATGCACTTTCTCTCTCTATGTTTTTCGAGACAAGAAAACACAATTAGCACCAGAATACCAGGTGTTCTCTGATCGGGGGCGAGGGGGGAAAGGCTCTGCAGAACTCTACTTGAACACTCAAAAAGAACCTGTAAAATTTCCCATTTATGGTTTCAGGTAACCACATAAAACTAGCTGTTTCTTTAAACCGGTTTGGTTCTGCTCGTTTCCTGTATTGCGCTTTTAAAGCCAGAAGCACCCCGTGACCCTAAGGGACTATAATTCCTGGCACCCGTTTAGATACTGTTTGAAGGCACGCTGGGGTCCTTTATCAACTATTCGTGTTAACAAAGAAAAGACTCTTGCCTGAAGATAGGAAAGTTTTCCAAGGGAAGCTCCTGCGAAGAGAGAAGTAGTGCCCAGTTCCCCATAAATGATTTACAAGGGATGGATTAGTAACAGGGAAAAAAGCAGCCCGGAGAAGCGAGAGAGGGCACACAAACATTTGTTTCACTCAGAGGTTAACGATACTGCAGTGAATCGAGAGGAGGCGGGGAGGGCTGCCGCGATGGGGTGCCGTCGGCCCCCGGAGCCTGCTTGCACCCTCTCCCCTTCCCGCCAGCTGCAGAGCAAACCCCATAAGCTCCCCGTGTTTTCTCCACAAATTAACTGCTAGGTTCCTGGCCAGGGGGAAAAAAGGAAGAAGAAACAAGAAAAAAAAAACACTGCTGGGAGGAGGTCGGCGAAGAGCAGATCATCTCAGAGGCGGCCGGTGGCTGCCCTGCGGGAACGAGCCGCGGCCGTGCGGGCGCAGGCTGCTCTCGGAGAGGGGACGGGGGAGCCGATCCCGCGGCTGCAGCCCGGTTCCGGCCCGTGACTGCAGCCAGAGCCAGCGGCAGCCAAGTACTTGGGGGGACTTCTCCAAATTGGCGCAGAAGCTGTACTGTCTGGGACTTTCCCCTTGAGGTCAGCCCCTGGAAATGCTCGTTATCTGCCCCGCAAAAGGCTACGCGGATTTCCTGCCCTGCCTAAACTCAGAGCCGTCGCGCAATCTTGCTCCCGGGGTGTAGTTGAGGGCAAGTTGAGGTGGCGAGCAAAAAGATGGCAGGGAGGCGTCGCCGCCTGCCCTGACGGCCCGGATGGGGGTCCCAGGCAGAGGGTCCCCGCCGCTACCCCCCTACCTGGGTGCTCCCCCCCAAAACTAGTGGGGAGGGGGAAAGAGGGGACAGGACTGAAGGCAGTGGGATCGCCCGCCCTGATGGGAAGCGGGAAGGGTCCCGGCCGCGGGGGGCCGGGGCAATTCACAGTTACTGCGGCTCTTCTGGCGCTCGCATGATTTCGTCTTGGAGGTGACACGTGAAAATGCTGCTTCAGAGGTAGCACTGGCGGCGAGGTGACCGTCAAGGGACTCTGTGCTGCCGCCAACTCTTCCTCAAAAACGTTACTGTTAACTAAAAGAGGCAACCACTTCATAAAGACCATTTAAGGAAACGCTGAAGTCGAAATGAAAACCACTAGTTACATTAAGGTTAAATCAAACGTGGCCTTACGTGATGAGAAATAAGTGCAAATATTCTCCGCACAGCAAAGAAACTTACTATTCTGCAAGCTGTTTGCTTTTGGTACAAAGCAGTACCTTTCCCGCAGAAAGAATAATAATGACGTTTGTATCCTCTGAAGTGACTCGAATCAAAACGTCCTGAGCCCCACYATTAAATCTGTCCGCATCTGTTTTTACGATCCATATACAGGTGTGGTATAGCTGCTACAGATGATTGTACGACTTTAATATGTTAATTCCAATTAAGACGGCAAAGAAATTATGACCATTYCTCTTTATTCATATAAGAAAACTGATTATTAACCCCTAGCACTCTCAGGCATGGATGAGTTTATAAGAAAAAGGTAAAAAGAAAACAAGAAAAAAAAACCCACACCTGATGTAAGTGACAGTCACTTTTTTAAATCGACTATTTGCTCCTGCAGATTGCTCCGAGGCGCGCTTTAGCCAGCAGCAGTAACGTTTATTTCACTGTCAGTACTGCCTTTGCCTGTAGTATTTTATCTGCGGCAGGAGATGGGCAAGAACTCGTCAGAAACAACTCTTCCTAGACGACTTCTATTGACCTTTCAAAAACACCTTTGAAATAACACGGGAGGACCTTGGGTGTATTTACACCTTCCTCGTGGATATCTGGGCAATTATTTCCACTGATTACTGATGTTTCGTAATGGAGGGAAATTGCCATGCAAAATTCTGTCTGTTTGCGCCAAATGACAACTGAAAACCCCTAGAATCTGGATCCCGAATTCCCATGTGTGAACTCTGGAAATGAAGAATTGGCCGTCTTAACGAGATAAAATAGCATGGCAAGGTACCATCGGTGAGAAAGTAGAGCGAGCTTGCTGATCTCCTTTCTGGGGAAACCAATCAATCACTGGCCGCTTTCAAAGGCTAGAGGAAGGGGACATTTTTCATATATATATATATATATATATATATGTATATATATATTCTCTTCTGTGTAAAACCTGCGTAGTCTTTCTACTGCGAGAGTGTCGTTAAATCATTGACACGTGTTTACTGTTATGGGAGTCAGGCATGTTAACATATCCAAGGCAAAGCGAGTCCCTTTCCACCGGCACTTCCTTCTTCCTCGCACAGGAACTTCTGCCAGTTTCCGTCCCTTCGCACGCCCAAGCAGGCCCCCCGGCCGCTACTTGGAAGGGCGAGATACCACCTTCACTACCTTGAATTATTTCTTTTCTTCCTGATGCCTGTATGGGTGTGAGCTGGTGATATCATGGTCAAGGCGTTRATTTTGTTTCGAGTCTGTGAATGTGCCATGTCAGAGGAAAGTATCAATTATTATTTTCTAAATACTTCCTTGTGTCATGATTTTCCAATGGTAAGCTGCCGACAAAGTGCCTGAGTGTCAGGAACCGATAGCTTGTAATGGGTCCTGGGCTTTGGTCCGGTTTCAGGACGTAATCAGATGCTTCCTCGCAAAGGGTCTTTTTTTCACCGACAGCTTCCGCGGAACAAAGGGAACGAAGCACGATGGGGATCGCGGGAGGTCGCGGCGCCCCCCAATTCCGTGGCTACCAAAAAGCTACAGAGACTCGAGGACGGTGGGGGGGTGGGAGAGAAGTGGTGCCGTGCCGTGCCGTGCCCCAGCGGAGGGTGGTGGTTGGGTTGGGGGCGTCGGGCACGGCTCGGCACCAGCCCGGCCCGGGGAGCGGGGGGTTATTTCTGTGCCCGGACGGCCTGTGCAGTGCCAGGGTGGTCGCTGCGCGGTGGCCCCGAAGGGGTCTCCTCCGGACGCCGCGCAGGGGGTGTCGCCACGCGGGGACGCCCGTGGCAGGGACGCACGTGTCCGCGAACCGCAGCCGGGCGGGGGGGGCTGGGGACACAGCCCTGCCTGCCGCCCGGCACGGCCCGGCCTGGCCCGGCTCGGCCCGGCCCACGCGCTTCGCGGCGCCCCTGCGCGCTCCCGGGGC
>NW_028185273.1:2669596-2758599 GCF_003343005.1 Rhea americana
AGCGCCCCGCCGCGGTCCCGTCCCGCCGCTGCGGCCGGCGCCGCTTGGGGAGCAAAGTTGACGCGGATCGCGTGAGAACGAACAGCACTCGCTCGGAGGATTTATTTATATATTTTCTCTATATTTATACATACAGACATATATATGTACATACCTGCATACTATATCCTGCATACTTTATATAGTTTTTTATATACATATATATACATATATATATATATATATGGCAGGTCACGTGCCTGTGTTGTCAGTGCCTCGGAGCTGAGGAGCTGGTCCTGGGTGGGTGTGTTCGTGGCCAGGGCTGTGTCTGTGGGACAGACCACGGGAGCATAGCCTGTCGCCCCGGGGGAAAGCCCAACCTACATTTTGCACTTTTGCACCCGGGACAGCGGCCTGCTTCCTGCCGACCGCAGCATGGTGTTCCCTGGAGCTGTGCAGATATTTGTGACACTTTGGCAGGTAAAACCCCAGGTTTACATCATTTTTTTTTCTTTTTCTTTTTTTTTGTTAAGACTGCTTCTACCTGCTCTATTTATTTCTCACCACTCCCAGCCTCGTGATTACCTGGGCAGCAGGTGGATTTATTAATGTAATGTTGTTCCTAGTAATAGTACTTGGCTAGACACTTTGTTAGGGAGTCTTGGAATACTTCCCTGGGGCCARTGGAGAGGACAACAACAACAACAAAAAAAGACATTAAAATGGCAAAACAAGTCAAAACATGAATTCTGTATATAGATCCAGCACTGTCTGTGCTGCTTTTACACTGTTACAGGTGCACAGTTTACAGAGTACCTTTATATCTTTGACAAAAGCCAACTTGCTGGAGAAAATAGTTCAGCCTGTGAGCCTAACATCTTTTCCTGTACACTGCTGTGGGAAATGCAGTGAAACATTTTCTGAAATAGACAGTAGGTAGCAATGATAACAGTACTTTAAAACATTTAGTCGCATACGCAATAGCAAATAGTACCCCATAGTAAACCATGGTTATTTTAATTGAACTTTCCTTTGTGTAGGCCATTTTTTGTACAATACTGCATATACTTTGGTTTATTGTGATTTCTCATCCATAATTAGAAGATAGTACAGTAGTTTGAAGTGACATCTCTATTGTTACTGCTGTTGACTTTGTTAAAACTCACTTAGTGAATGACTGATTATGCTACACAGCTTTCCAAGTCCCTGCATCTCTTATGTGCTTGATACACATAAGCTACACTGTGCTATATAATTCTCCATATTCCTTAAGAACAGTAGGTCTTACATAGGAGGAATATGAAATATCTATATACATGTAGGCGTTTTTCAAATATTATGAATGCTAGATTGGTCATTTTATTCTTTACCTGGCTCCTTTTTCTAGTTACATGATAAAGGGAAAAAGGGAAAAAAAAAATTGAATGCTCTATTCTAACTCAGTTCACACTTCCCATCATCCTTGAGTCTCTCTGAAGCTTTGAGAGGAAAAAAAAATATATTAAAAAAAAATCAAGTGTAGGACAAGATCAAGATTCATTTTAGCAGCTCATACATTTGGAGCAAACAACGTTCCCAGGATTCATTCCTTAATACAAAGCATAACTTTCCTTCTGACTTATTCTGCATAAATAAAAGAACATCTTAGGCCAAAATTTGCACTCCRTAGAATTACTGTGAAACTGGAACAATACAGAAGGTCCAACTCACGTTTCTAAGACAGCTGTTACAAATACCRATGTGCAGTATATTGGGGAAAGCCTCAGGTGGCATTGAGCTGGCACGGAAGCGCAACAAAGGTATTCCTGTGGTCTGGCAATATCTGGTAATACATGAGTACTTGAATGGTTAAGTGTAAATTAGGACAGCCCTGATGTTGACTGCTATTTTCCGCACATCACTAAATCAGTTCCAGGCCAGCTCCTTTTTAAAGGCATTCTAGTAGAAACACATCACTGTCACTCCCATTCCCCAGGAGATAGCCTAGTACTGTTTCGCCAGATTTGAACTTCTGGATCATATCTTATTTGATTCCATTGAGCTTTGCAAGAATTTGCACCAGTAAAATATTAAAATTTGGTCTTTGTGATGGACTTGACTTCTGCTTCAAACTTTGCTACAGAATTGCTGTCTACCTGGTGCATATACTATTTGCTATTGTGTATGCGACTAGATGTTTGATATCACAACAGGTGGGGTATTACCAATTCTTCTTGTCTCTCTGGACCTTTCAGGGTGGAAAAATGGGGTGCAGCACATATCTTCAGTGTTACTTGTGAATCCAGAGTCATATGGATCCCTTTCCATTGACTTTTCATCAACTACAAGGAATAAAACATTATTTGAAACAACATTAACTCTTTTTTTATCAGTTAAAGAAAAAATTCGTGAAAAAAATCAGAACTAGTAATGCAGTACCCTGCCCTACAGTTGTTCCCCTCACACTGAAAAAGTTCTAACTAACCCTCAGGACTATGGGAGTTTCAGCAAAATCAGCATTTTTGTTGTTTTTGTTTATTTGGGGCTAAATCTATTATAACAATAATAACAATAACAATAATTCACGGCTGAGTTAAGGCTCAATCAGTGCTATAATGTTTTCATTCTCAGTTGAACAGCTTATACTTTTACATCTATCAAGTAACAAGGGCAATGTATTCCATCTATTCATTGATAAATGCATTTTTTTYAGTGGGGGAATCTGTCAACCTCACTTCTCAATAATTTCAAAGTTTTGTTTCTTGCTTGTGAGCTATGAAATATTGATTAACTTGCTTTCATCTTTTATTTAATTAAGTGCTTCAACTATATGGAAATCCTTCTTTTTCCCTTTGTGTGTTTAAAAGTGAATGAAGCAATCCACATTGGTTGATATTAGGCCTGAAAATTAGTTTAATTTGCCTATGTTCTGTTGTGKTGTTATGAGGTATCTGATGTTAGATAGCTACATTATTCCACTGGTGATGTAGACTAGTTTTGAATATAAAGAAATATTTTATTTTTATGGTAAATAGTTACCTGTTCTATAAGGCAATATGTTCTGTGACAGAAATGAATTTCACAACAACAATAATGCTGCAGCATAATATAATATTACAGGAAGACATAATTCTTAGCTTTTAATTTATTTTAATGAATGATGTATTATGTAACATAATGAGAAAATATGAAAAAAGTATTTCTAACATTAAGATATTTTAAAATATTTGTCTTTCAACAGATTTGATTCAATCAAATATTTTTCATTTCAACTTTTCACTTTTAAAACAGCTCATCAGGTCAGAATGCTATGCGTCATGCGAGAACTGAGATCTGTTGAACTGAAAGGCTCCAACAACATTTTCAAATCTTTCTCAATTGTCAGTTCAAGTTAATTGAAAAGGAAAGGTCTTGATTTCAGGATTGGGCCATTTAAATGGAAGCCTGCTGCTTTCATTTTGTAGAAGGGCTATCTCCCTCCGCATATGTGTTTTTAAAAGGCTCATTCATAATTCTCCCTTCATACGTCTATTGGAAATGACAGGATKCATTATTTTGAGTTCTTGAACTATTTTTCGGCAACTCTGGTGATGAATTGTGTGAGATCTAGTTCATAACATGACACGGCAACCCACAAGATTTAAAATTCTCAAGGCTAGATTTGTCTCTTTATGGCACTTGGCTTGCAACAGTGCAAGAAGCCTCCACGAGCATCTTCGACATGTTATGAAGTAGTAGGTTGGGATTTTTTTATCTAATACTGTCTAGAAAAGAGGCTTGCATCCTTGCTTGGTAATTCACTAGAGGTATCCAGGCAACAAGGACATACATYATAGTTAGCAGCATACAAGGAGCTGTGTGGATTTTTTTGCCACCTGCGTATCTGGGAATCTGACTGCAATAGACTTAAACAAATAATGCTGTCTCCAGTATCTATTAGTAGCATGGTAAAGTTTGCCCCTAGACTTCTCTTTTATAATTGTATTTAATTCTCCAATGGAAGAGGATTTCTCAATGTTTATATGTGAAAATACCTAGCCGAACATAGGGATCAGGCTCAGGTGGGAGCGAGACAAAGGGGTAGTAATAAATGCTCTGAACTGTGCCCGAGAATAAATTCGACCTACTGGAAAAAGCGAATAAGATTCAGCTCTCAAGTGATAGCGCATCTATGACAGTGTTGCAATGAGAATCCCATTGATCCTTCCTATATAGGGTTGCTAGGCTGCTTGAATCTGGTTTCTGCTTGGCTGAGGAAAAGCTGGTTATGCTGTCCATCAGTAACCAGCTACTTGTTAACCAAAATGGTCCTTACTCAAGTACGTGATGCAGATCTCTGAACTTCCTTAGGCTTTCTTAAACAAGGCATTAACTCATTAACTGTTGACATTTAGAGTATCAGCACTGGGCAATGAATGGGATCATCTTACGCTCCCAGAGCTCTACCAGATACTTGAAGATTGCTCACTGCAAGTCATGTTTCCTCACAGATCTCAGGGCGTTTTGTGCCTCCAGCAGCCAGAGATTTTCTTCCTCCGAACTGATGATTCTGAAGAAAAGGATGGTTCCTATTCATACCGCCTGTTTAGACTCCTGCCAAAAATTGTCTTGTAGACAGTGTCTTTTGATATGCTCTTCAGAATAATAGTATCTATTCCTTTTGTAAGGAAAACGTCAGGTTGATGTTGTATTAACAGATGAAATTCCTTCAGTAAGAACTGGAGAGTACTCAGAGAAGTTAGACGGTGACCAGACGGTCACTGCATGTTAACACTCCCTGTCTTCTGTCTGCGCTTGATGGGTGTAGTCAAGTGTTGCTTTGTACCTGCTAGTGAAGTTACAACAGTGAAATTATGGTTTTGTGAATTCATGGCATTTTGTTCACCTCATTGCTAAGCACTTAATCTATTTATCACTCCCCCACTTCTAACTGCCAAATAATACTGAGATAAAAAAATGGTTGTAGTTTTTTTGCAATTAAAGGTTTAAGTGGACTGATTTAAAATTTAAAAAAAGAAAGAAACTTTTGTCCTTATTCAATGTAGATCAAATAAAATTTGAAGCAGGGTAGCAGCAGTATAGAGTTTGCTTATATTACCTCACCAAATATTACATTTCATATTTGGAGATTCTTCTCATAAGGCAAATAACATATATGCCAATATGCTGACATTTCAACACAGATGCAAGGTGGGTTTTGTTTTTCGTTTCCTTCCTTTTTTTTTTTTTTTTTTTTTTTTTTTTTTTTTTTTTTTTTTTTTAAAATTTCAAAACTACAATAATGTTATTCAGGTTGCCTTATAAGCAGTAGGTACCACCACATCAGTTCATTATCAGAATGGGATAGATTTCAACAGGGCTGCATAGAGCAGAACATTTCTGTATTTCATTTCAAGTGGTTATAAACCATTTACTATTCATTAGTGTCAGGGGTTTCTCAAATAAGTTGAACACAGTCTTTTCTATTGGACTGTTTGATAGGAACACCGTGGCTGTGTTGGGTTTTTTAGCTACCTCTTATGTTGCCAGCCAAATCAACAGTATCATATGATTTCTGGTCAGTTTGGTCCTTTGGTCTTATGGTATTTCTGGTATCATGTTCTTAAGGTATTTCTTACTGTGTCGTCATTAAAATGAAAGCATTTTTTTACTTACTAATAGTGAAAACAAAACAGTTTCTACTTCTAGATCTGATTTTGGTGATAGAACCTGTCTACATAATAGATGTGTGTATTCTCCATATTATCTTTTGGGAGAACAGTGATATTCCCATTTTTAATGTCCAAATTCAAAACATTTCAAAAAGATTTACATTTTTAAAGAGTCTTTAATGTCTTCTGAGCCTCTTGTCTCCGTTCACTTTAACAGTGCCTTATCTTACGTTATTGCTTTTAACTTTCTTTTTTAACTTTCTTTTTTTTTTCCCTTATTATCTGGCTCTTTCTTTGAGCTTCAGTGACTTTTTATATTAATATTAAACATGTAATTTTAACAAGTGGTTTAGGGAGACTTGGAGACAATGCTTTTTTATTTTCAGACAGTTTTGAAGTGCCAGAACTTGATCTGACGTACATTGAAGGCAGAACTTTAGATTTGAGTATTATGACAGGAATAACTTTGGCCATGATAATAAGAGTGAAAAAGAATAATAAGCTAAGACAGGCATACTAAGTTTTAGTATGAGATTTACACTTCTGTGTTTTACTGCAGAATCCTGTAGATAAATTACAGGAATTCACACTAGGCCTTTTAAGAGTTTTGGACTGGCGCCCAAGCTTACATAGAAAGCCTAGTCATTATATCAAAGGCAACCCTCCATCTGCAAAAATAAAACAAAAAAACCCCAAAACAAAACAAAAAAAGAGGCCCTACACTGGACTTTCTCCAAATAGGAAAAGGTAGCAACAGGATTAGGGTGAAGTTTTTGTAGTTGTAAAAATGTAAAATCTATTTGGCTAATTCCAAATATACTAGGCTAACTTTGTTTATTTTATTTTTTGGTTTGGTTTGGTTTAAAGCAAGTCAAGAAGAAAACAACCTATCTCATAAAAAAAGTGGTTACAGGGTTCATATGTCCTTACTGTTATTCAGCATTGAGTGTGAAACATAAATGGAATAAAGCAGAGCCTCCACTCCCAGGAATGTATAGTCCATATTACATATAAAATAGGTGTACTCTGGCCTTTGCAGAACACAGTTTGCCTTGAGCTTTTGGGTTGGTTTGGGATACATCTCCCCAGTCAAATTAGTCAGGCTTTTTTCAGATACCTTTCTTTGCAGGTAAGTAAAAGCTGAGAAGAAATAGCATGGGTTTCCTGACACGGGCTGACACAATTCACTTCCATTTTCAGACTCAGCTGAAATATCTGAGGCAGGTTAAGGCATTACCACCACTTGTCCACTTCCTCCCACCTCTCCTGAAGCTCATTGTCCCTATAACAAAGGCAATAGAATTGATACAAGTCCTTGTCCACAGCTGGAACAGCAGCTTAAATTGGCACATACAGGGCAGCTTGCATTGATCTAGTGGATGTTGAACCTGAGGTCCAGGTGGATACCTGCCTCTGCTGTCCCCACTGCAGGGAATGGTCAGTTCTGAGGAGAGCTGAGCCTGCTGTTTTAAAGCATTGCAGCCAGACTTGAACAAATTGTTCTGTCAGAAAAAGCACTCATTTCTCTTCTTGCCAAATGAATGAACTATACTGGTAGATGGGTGTTTGCCTACTTGAAAACTGACAGAAGGCAACTCATTTCACATTTCTAACAGCGTGTTGATTAGTGGTAAAGAGGAGAACAAGCATCTCCACTATAATGATCTTTCCAATAACAAGTCAATAAAGATATCTTTAGTAATATAGCAAATATGGGAAACTTTAAATTAATAGGCTTACATTTCAAGGGCAATGAAATGTAACAGGTTGCAGGTTCTGACTGAGAAAGCAATTCAAATTTTAACAAAAATTTCCTTATAAATTTTGTTGGTACTGAACTTAATAGTGGAATTTTAATCTTATTTACTCCACTAGATCAAGTAATTTATTTCTCAAGTTGTATTTGAAGCTGAAAGAAAGTAGAAAATGAAAAGCACTCCCAGTGATCATTCCCAAGTTTCTATGGTACCACAGAGCTCAAATGAGTATTCTGAAACTAAGATACATGTATTAATAGCAAAGGTAGAAAACGGGCACAGCTCTGACTGTTTGGAAGAACATATCTACTGGATTACAGCAACCATTTTAACCCTTTAGGATCTCCTTTTGAATGTAGCAGCCTCGCTTTTTTTATATCTCCGTAAGTTTATGTTCCGTAAGAGGAAGAAAAACAGCATTAGAGCAGTTTAAGTCAACAAAGTACTTGTTAAAAGTCAGCTTTAATAGGAAGGTCATTGAGGAAAGTCTCTCATTATGTAAATGTAGTTCATCAATTGAGTAAAATAGTGTAGTTACACAGATGTGGGGAAGCTACTCTTTAGTAAGGACTAAAAACATCACCAAAGTTGTGAAGATGATGTGCCCTGGGAGATCACTATAAAAACGGCTTCTATACCTGCCTTATCTGGTAATTGTTAGTGATCAAAATAATAGATTTCTATTTCTCGGTCTACGAGCTCTATTCTACCTCAGGCCAGTATAGCTGAAAGTAGAAACCTTTGGGAGCCCTGGCTTCAACCCAGTAACAGTTTAGAAGTCTTGAAATAGAATTTATGGTGTACTTCTCCACAAAAGATACATCTGCCCACCACAACCACAGCTTATGATCTTGAAATATTAAAGATGCTCAATTGCTCTTAGATAGATAAAGAATCCAACAGGTCCAGTACTCCTTAATGAGACAAGATCTATTTTCTCAGATGTCAAGGGTATTTATGGCTTGTTAGTAACTGCTGTTTGCAAGAGTCTGTAACTTTTACTTAAGATGCTTTCTATGCAGTTTGGATTCAATGTGCCAAAGAACCCAAACTCTTTATCTTTGCCTTTTTCTCTGTATCCTGATCCTAACTTGACTGAGCTCAAAATTCTAACTCATTTTGGGTCAGACCTAGTGCTGGTTTTCTGAAATGGCCATGACCAGAGGGTCTACATGGTTATATTAGAACTGTAAGAAGAGCTTGTGCACATACAAGGGCACCTTCTAGGTGGAAACACCGGAAACAACTTGTAATGTATGTCAAGCTTTAGATACAGCATTTGACTGACTGTATGTTTTCTACAGTTGGGGGTAAATCTGCACATAATATGAGTCTGAAAGTTGCTTGCCTTGACACAAAACATTTAATCTGGTTATTAGTATGTGATATAGTTAGATTTTGTAAGCTTCCTATAAAGTGAGCCTTACAGCTTTTCCTAAATCCATTTAAAATCATTTTGTGTGCTTCATTAGCCATGTAATTTAAGAAAGAACAAAAGAAAAAGAAGACAAACAAGCCACCTACTGTGAAACAGGATATTTCATTTAATTTTTCCAACCAAAGGGGATATTTATGATAGTACATGTATCTGCTAGTCTATAAATACCTGTGTTTAGAGTTGAACGGAGTAGTGATTCTCAAACTGAGGTCTGTCAAATGCTTAGTGATGATCTACAGTGTTCTGTATGGTACTATGATACTAGTACATTTCTTTCTTACTTCATCTACTACATTGCTTTCATGGGAACTAAATGTACTATGTTAAAATCATTCCTAAGGATTCTGTGCAACTGTCCATTAGAATGTGGGTGGCTAATGTGAATATATAGGGAAATTGTTTTGAAGATAGGCCCTTTACTTAAGCACAGTCAAAAATTTAAAGAAAAACATACTGAATTCCTGAAAGAAAAGATACCATATGCCATGGAAGAATAAAACTGACTATAATATAAAACTTCCAGTGAATTTTTTGAAGTTCTTTGAGCAGATGACAGTGGGACAAAGGGTCATCTGCTTTTATACATGCTTGTCAATCTTTAATGATACTGAATCTTCAAAATTCTCTGCAGTAACCCTGTGGGAATTATGCCAAATGAATTAAATGAGATGGGATTGATGATGACCTACAGAGAAGCTAAAGACAGACATTATTTGAGTAAGAAATATATTGAGTGTCGTATGTAATGAATATGTGAAGAAATAAGATTTGCTGTGCTTATAAGGACAGCAACACCTACTTTTTCATGTAGTAAAATGTCCAGCAACACCAATACTATAGCTACAAGTGTATACTCTTGTATAGCTACAAGAAAAAAACTTTTAATAGCTGTTTTATTAAACAATTCTTCCTTTTCATATATTTTTTACTATATTTATATTTCTTTCCCACTGATAGTGTTTAGGAATTTCACTTACCTAAATTAAGCTGTATGCTCACTTAAATTTTATTTTATTTTTTGAATAATCCCCATGAAAATGCATCTAGAAACAATAAAAAAAAGATTTGGATTTTTAAATAGATCCTTAAAGTAAAGTTTAAAATTAAAAAATAAAATTCAAGATAAAATTGAAAGAAAGGATTGATTAGTCTAGGTATTGGCAATGAACTCTTTAAATTCCTTCATTTCCAAGAACTCCACTGAGAACACTTCGGATGATCCCCATATATTTTATATCATATTAAATTTACTGTTGGCTATTATTTAAATAAAAAAATAGAGGTTTATTAAGCTATTCTAAGAAACAAACTTGATTACAGTGAAGGAAAGAATCTCACAAATTTTAAGTTTCCTGAGTAATTTTTTTGTGTTTCATCTTGTTGCTTTTTATCACATTCTGGGCCCACTTTGAGAGGTGTTACTTGATACATGGCCTGTTAGTGTTGACACCTATGTTCAAACAAATAATTTCAAACTTTCTTTGTGTGTCTCTGAACAAGGAGAATAATTACAGGCACTTTTATTTTAACAAAACTGTAAATCGTTTACCTTATATGAAGGTAAAACCTGACTGTACCATTTAATATTTCCCCTCACCCCCCCGTTTTTCTAATATAGCTGTATGTTTTCTTCAAGATTGTCTTATCCTACTGAATCAGGATAGGATTGTGCAAGTTATTTATAGGCATTACTACTAATAAAAAAGAAAAGAATGCAAAGATACATTTTTTCTGTACAAAAGCTGATCATATATGCTTTCTCTGTTTGATTGTTTATTTTTGAGAAACCTACCAGCTTTTGGTAAAGATACAGATAAAGCAGGTGGAATATTAAATGTTGCAGGTTGACTTGCAGTTGTAGAATAAAAATATGTGGCACTTCCAGGCAAATACTTTGGACAGAAAGAGATTGAATATTGGAGGAAATCTATTGTTTCTTTGTAACTTATTTTGGGGGAAGGAGCAGAAGCATCATTCTATATGTTAAAGGGTGGATTAAAATCTGTATATTGTAAGACTGGAGAGCTTGTGTTTAGGGTAGATGGAGATGTAACAGAACTGAAAAAAAATGCATGCCAAGATGACAAATTTGTGAAAGATGTGCATAGAGTCTATTTCCAAAGGCTCTATTTTCCCTATGCTGTGTTTGGAAGAAATAGAATAGAGTGACTGGCTTCCAGCAGCTAGACTTTCAGTGACCAGGAAGACATCAGGTTAGACATCAGTGCTAGCAGATACTGAAAAGTGGAGGACTTCTAGGTGGAGGTATTTTTGAAGTGTGACAAAGCCTGCAAAACTCCCCATCGCAAGGCCTGTACAGTTAAGCATCACTGAAGTGAGTACAGTGATTAAGTTACAGGTGACTCATGACTTCAGATGAGATGCTTAAGAAGAAGCAGCAAAATGATGGGAGATAATAGAATAGAGGGCCCATAACTGAGCCTTGCAGGACTCCACAAAGGAAAGATTCTCTACTTAGAAGGAAATAAAACATTGAGATTTGAAAAATTATTGTTTTCCAGATAAAGTAGTAACAGGAGATTTATTTTCTAGTACAGCACTGAGAAAGTAGAAAGAATTAGAGAAATGTATTTTTATTAAAATGTATGTATACATATGCATTTTAGGTTATTTTTAATTTGTTGCGGCTTGCCAAGTTCATTAAGATCTCATTCTATACCACATGAAGACTTATGGAGTCACACTAGGGTAAATCTGCTAACAGTGAGATATAGCCCTGAAAAGCCATGGAAATATCCTTGCAATTTTCAACAGCAAGCTAATTTTTAAAAAGGTCAGCTGAAGAATCAAAAATTACTTTTTAAAATAATATATTCTATTTGTGGGTAAATAAGGAATTCTAAATACTGCTTTTCAGCAAACTGTGAAACTTTTATTGGTCATGGAGACTGTAAGGACATCTGCAACAAACTGCAATATGCTGTTATTAGTACATCACTGTTTACTATCATGTAGGAACCATTCACACCAATTCTGCATTTTTTTTTGCTAACCTAACTTCAATTAAATAAGTTACACCAGTTTAAAATCACTATGACAGAAGGAAAAGTGAGTTCCATTATTTTAATTAAGATTAACAATCACTGGGCAAAAAGCAGTAACTTTTAAGTTCAAGGATAACTCTGTTTGCATATAATTCCAATTCCAATTACATGGACTTGTATAGATTGTACTTTGACAATGGTACCACATGGACACAGTGAATGACTTCTTCCTGATTTCAAAAATTACCTACAGACAAGTCTTTTCTAACTGTAGGGAACTTAACTACATCCTTTGCTCAATCCTTTTAACTGGCAGGTCCACATGTAGTGGCTCAGTTCCAGTATATAAAAGTGTTTGGTACATAAGTGTTTTATTTTTGGTATTTTCCAGAGTTGCATTTGAAGGAAAGGCTTCATGGTCTGGTCATATGAGTTACAGCTATTACAGATTTCTTGGGAAGGCTTTTGCAGGTGAGGGTCCTAAGAAAACCATTGTGGGCATATGAATGGGAGAAAAAAGAACACATACAGAGAGTTGGAGCAGCAATTGCAAAGCTTTCAAAAAACAGTCTAAAAAAATGCAATGAATACCATACATTTCTAAACAAACAGGAAAAAAAACCTTCTTATCTAAGCATTTAATCTAACGATCTATCTCATTGTGAGATCTCATATAGCTTAGCACTCTGTAGCAGTACAGAGAGCATAAATGTAGAGCTTTTTCCTGCCTTCCTTGTTACTAGGACTGTTAAATGTCTCACGGAGAACTCAAATGAGCGTAAAGGATTTTGAGGTATTGTCATTCCAATAAATAATTACTATTTACAGTAATCATGGTTTAGTAGATAATTCTGCCAGATGGGTGACAGTATGTTTCCTTATTTATTAGAACAATAGAATTTCTGCTGTATATATTTCACTTTTAAGATCAAGAAGGATATTTCAGTAGTGCCAAATCAGTGATTAACATTGACACTCCAATGTCCCTAGAAGAAGTTCTTGTTTTTATTAACACTTTCTCATTCAGCAGTGAGAAACTGAGAGAGGTGGTAGTACCTTCCCATAGTTCACGTTTACTTGATGAAACAAAATAACTTGCAGATCTTTTGAGAATGGGACCCATAGGATTGGTTGTGGTCCACTTTCTCATTTATAATTTTCTCTTTTTCATTTTGTCTGAGATTGAATTTGAGAGAGAGCTTTGTTCCGGACAGTAGTTTATGGCAGTGGGCTGAAGAGATGAGATTTTATTGAATCATAGAACTAATACACAAAAAGAAAAATATGTGAAAATTGAAATGACAAGGTAGAGGAGCTTTGTTGTTGAGGTAGATAAAATAAGTAGCTTCTCAGGGAAATGAAGTGGAGATTTTTTTCCTGAACTAGATTTAGTATGAAAGAGAATAGTTGAGATGGAAATCCTAGACATTGTAAAAACTTCATAAAAATAGGAGTGAGAAAAGTCCTTCTTTTTCTCACAACTTTTTGTTGAAGGATTGTAATGTTCTGATACCATAGCCCAACAAAAGCAAACCAGAGTCCATTTTGTCAAATTAACACAGTTTAAAGGAATCATGAATATATTTGAGGAGAGAAAATTTTTTTACTTTATTAACTATGCAACGTTCCTGTCAGAGCAGCTTGTGATACTGGAATGCACAGGAAAATCAGCAGTACTCAAAGAAATATGTGTATTCTGCCAATCTTTTTTTAACTTAGAATAATAGTATATTTATTTTTCTTCCTTTTTCCTTTAGAAACACTGGGGCAAGTTGTGACTGATCTAAGACACGTGAAGTACCTCTTTGTGAACAGGAGAATAAAGTCAGCTTAGTGTAATGATGCCACAGTACTGACAGAGATGTACTATTATGGGCTAAAAAAAAGCCAGGAGGGCTGCCAGGACTCTCCAGTTTCCACATAACTATCCAGACCTCTCTGATGTGACCAGAAAAATAGGAATTATTTTCCTTTTGATTAATAAACAGTTAAATTTCAGTAAACCTTCTTTAAAAGGGTTAACTTTTACAAATGCTCAGGGAAAAAGCAGTCAGCACTGGCACGTAAGGGAGTACACCTTAGGGAACGCAAAGCTTTGTATTGAGTGGAACAAGCCTGGACTGAGCCCCAAGCAGGGCAAGTTTTCTAATTCTTCTTATTTTCTTACTTTCAGTGTCTGAACAAATGTCCATTACAGTCAAGTCTCACTTATTTTGAACTTAGGAAAACTGTAAGAAGGAGATCAGATTTTGTCAGTTCGTTAAGGTTTCACACAGAGATATGGTTTTTGTTTTTGCTTTTAAAATTTTGTATTACTTCCAGTAGATTGCCATGCAGTATTGCTTAAAAATACATCATGTTTTGTCACTCTCTTCCAGAATTATTAATCTAGCACAAAACAACCAGCTTCTCTTCCTCACAGTCTCCACTAAGAATTGCTTCACCTGTGAGGAACGCTTAATAAAAAGTGGCAGTAACTAGCTGCAACTCCTCTTCCTCACATAAGCAAGTTGTGACATCTTACACTATAGTTTCACTTTTCCATTTTGCCGATAGCTAATTTATTCTGTTGAAAGCTGCCTAAATTTGGAAATATCTATGGAGCTATACAAAATATTTGACGGGGAAATGTAAAAGTCAGTAATTTAACTTCTTACTTTCCCTACATCTAAGGGTCATAACAGACCCAGGACTCATTTGGATCATTATTGTTTTTCATTTATTACAGTGACGCTTGTTGGTCTTACTGAGGCTGAATGCTGTGTGCTGCCGTAATAAAATGACAGCTTTTGCTTTAAGACCTTTAGTGTTTTCTAAGGTATTATCAGTAAAGGTAATATTTCTAGTGCAGGCTCAACTTTCACAGCCCCTTCCCTCTATTTGCCAAAACAAATCAAATTTGACTCGTATTCCATATGTGGAGCTTTCTGGCAAAACTGTGTTAGATTTTGAAAATCAGAGTTTACTTGATCTATTTGTTTATCAGGATGACGATTTGCAATCAAAGGAGAACTTTTACCTTTTTGAAAGCATCTTAATATTTTGTTTTGTTTGCACCACAGAAAACTTTTTTTTTTTTTTTTTTGTTTAAAATGAATTAGTTTGTCCTCCTTGGAAAGCCTCTGTTTGGGAAAGCAGATAGCTTTTAGAGGTGTTAAGTAGATATATCAGCTAATGTGTAACTGTGAAGAGCCATACAGCTCAGTCAAGATCTACGTTGTCCAAAGTTACCATCACAGTCTCTCTAATAAATTGACTGAACATGGCAAACAATGTAAAAAATAGATTTTTTTTTCTCTGATGACTTTTTACCGATTCTTTTTCCCCAAGCTTCTTGCTGCCACCTGCTGAGGTGGGTTTTTGTTTGCCATTGACATCTGACCATAAGGAACTTGGCTGGAAGTGACTCGAGTCTTCTGAGGACAGTTGGTTATTTGCTAAACAACCCTGTGGGACTGCCAAGTTCCTTACTTAAAAACCACAAAGTTATTTAGTCACCATGGATAGTACAGGAGGGTGACAAGGCATATTTAATATGAATGAGAAGAGCGATCGTCATAGGGAATAGATAAGTCGACTAGAGTAAGATTTTCATTAAGTTCACTTTCTCATTCTTGTGCTGTATAATGTTATAGACACAAACAGCTCTCATAGCTTCCCTAGGTCTTCCTACGCTTACGAACACTGCTACAGCTTAGGTTGCAGATGGAGGCAAGAACTAACTGCCGTGGTATCTTGAGACAGGGAGTATGTGTGATTACTGGGAGGTACTAATGCTATGACACTCCCAGTGTATCTACTCTTGATTTCAGCTCACACACTAGGTAATAAACTCCACCACCATAAGTTGATATCAGCTAATTTTGTTGTGAAGTATTTTCTGTTATATTAGAGAATTAAACATTTTGAAAGCAGAATTTTACTCTCTGGTTCAGGAACAAGTTTCTCTAATATTTTATCTTGAGATTAAAATATATATATATATATGTCACAGAAGGATTCAAAATGCACTGGTCATTGTCCAGTAATGGAGGAAGACACAGCCCTTATTCCAGAAAACACTTAATATGATGAACATTTTCAACTGACTTTGGAAATTAAATTGTTTTCTGCAGTTAGTTTGTCTTTATTCTTATCAAAATTGTGGGGCTTTCCAATGTCAGGACACTTAGGTGGGTGGATACTTCTCAGAAGAATAGAGGACTTATCAGTGTTTGCTTAGGATCTATTACATTCTCAGCCATAAAAGTAGCTATGTTGTCTATAGCACTCATAAATCTTCATCTAGTCAAGGCTACTGTCTCTTTCCTCATTCAAGATTGCATTTAAAAATATGCACATAAACCAACTGCATGAAGTAGTTATAATCTCAAAATATCTAATTTCTTCATTACCATTTTTAAAAAGTGATATCATAATTCAGTTTGCAAAATTGTCCAGATACTGATTAGCTCTGCCACAAAGTCTCTATTTTAAACCTTGTAATGAAAGGATATTGCTAGGGCACGTACTCAGCAGAGGGCACTGTTAAACATATTCTTACAGATAATTTTTGTTTTGGTAAAAATAATGCCTGCTCTTTGAGGAGAAGGTGTATTAGTGTTAGATTTTGATGCTTGCCTTATTTTGGGGAGCTGTTGCTAGTAAACTAGTTTCAACTCTGTTTAAGTCTCTTTAACTGGATAGAGTACATTCTTCCTACTGAAGAATGAAGAAAATGAGGTGAGGTGGTGATATTATGAAAGTTGAAATTTCTGAAGAGGTCCCATCTTAATGTGTGCGAATTAAGTAAATTATGGCAAAACTCTCCAAACTCCATACAATTTTAAAAAGTAACACTTAAAAACTCTGAATCTGTAGATTTCTACTGAAACAGTAGCAGAAGGGCACTGACATTTCTGTTCYTCCTATTTGTTTGGGTGTTATAAAGAACAGACAGGAAATATCAAGTAAAACCAGTAATTCAGCTTTAGATAATTAGTATGTCTGCTGTTTATTAATTAAAAATGTATACTTAGGCATTGGGGCAACACAGAAGATCTCCAGATCTACTCATTTGCAGAGATTTCCATTGCTATTAGGTGAATAAAGGTAGATGAAAAACTAAACAGTGTTAAAGTAAATACTTCAGGCTATGTTTTATTGTGTAAATAGACTAGTTTTGACAGCTTTTTTAAGAGAATCTTACTCCAATGGCCTTTGGCATGATTATGTATTTTTTGAACTGTTTGCTTTTATTATTTTTATTTTTTTTGTAGCAAAAGGTGTTTCAGGTTCTGTAGTGTCTATTTGGGCTTCTGTGTCACAGAATCGCAGAATGGTTGAGGTTGGAAGATCATCTAGTCCAAACCCGCTACTCAAGCAGGGTCACCTAGAGCACATTGCACAGGATCATGTCCAGGTGGATTTTGACAATCTCCAGAGAAGGAGACTCCATAACCTCTCTGGGCAACCTGTTCCAGTGCTCCGTCACAGTGCTCTATATATTTTTGTTTTGTTTTGTTTTAGCTTTTCCAAATAAAAGCATGCACACAACAAGCTTAGCATTACAACAAATTATATATGCATTTCAGAAGCCCTACGGTCATAAAAATAGGTATAATAGAGGAGGAGGGATAGGGTTTGAGAACTGATAATAGTTTGGTTCTGAGCCCTAGCAATAGCACCTGAAGTTTGTTACCACATGACAGATCCTTCATGTTAATAAAGTATGCCTTCTCATACGATTCCTCATCACTTTAACAGTTGACATCTGTATTGGCAGCTTGAATTTGTCCCCTTGCATTTACTGGAATAGAGTTAAGTGCAGTTCTTGGGCTGGTAAAGAATGTCCTAGCAGGTGCTGTCAGGGTATGTTTGTGGGAAAACACAGAACACAAAGAAAAGCATTTAGAAAAGAAAAAATAATATGAGATTTTGTAAAAAAATCCTGAAAGACTGAAAATATTTTTGTTAATAAGCTCTAAACCTATCAGTAGAATTTCTGGTTTACCATCACTGCTCAGGTCTAATTAGTTTGCCCTTGTACATAAGGCTTCCCTCAGTGTTTATTCTTGGGGTACAAAATGCTTCCTGTAGGTGCCCTGGGACTGACTGAAATTCACACTGAAATGTTTTCATTAGCCTTCTCATCTGACTTAGGCAAAACCAAAATTATGAAGCAAGTGCAAATGTGATAGCTTTTGAGAGGCTGAATTTTCTTCCTTCTGACAATAGCAGAAATTAACTTACATAGGATTGGTTAAGTTATATTAGATGAAGCCTAGCTGTGCTATAGCCTCTATACAGTCTTCTTCTTGATTCCCTTCCATCCTTCAACCCCCCCCAAACAAAAAACGAACACAATGAAATAACATACCATACCAAAAAAGAGACCTTCCACTGTAAATAAAAGCAGACATTTGTTAAAGGCCAGATATGTTCCTTGTTTTTATTGAGCATGCTTCAGTGTCTATTATTTGTGAGCTTCAAGAGTTTTTTTTTTTTTTTTTCCTTTAATGAGTTCATGTCAACTTATCTGTTTGGCTGTGGCTGAAAGAGAGAGAGCTGCCATCTAGAGTCTAAGCTGGCTACTCTTCATTTTGTGTTCTGAACAGTGAGGAGGTAATTTCTTTTGTCCCTGTGGAAGCAGTCTGCAGGACTTCAGGAACTGGAGAACCAATATTCTTCTTGTTCTGCCTTAAATGTTTTCTGATTCACCTGTTAGACTTTTCCACAAGAGGTTATTACACATAACACTGGTAAAAAGGTGTGTTATTTTAGCATGCTTTTCACAAGTAGGAAAGATACCAGAAGATTTTATTATTTCAACTATCTTGTTACAGAATTTTTCCTATTCGCTGATCTGCCTCACTGCTCTGTGTCTGTTACGCCACCCTATATCCCTGTATCAAAGTACCAGAATTTCATGCAAGACAGTAAATGCCATGCAATTGTTTTTTAAAAAAGGACCCCACTTAAAATCTGAGGAAATGTAGTGCGAGCTCTGTGCATAAGAACATGTTTAAATCTATAATAAATAGGATCTTCAGTGGGAATATACACTTTTGAATTCTTTTAAGGAAAGCGAGATGTTATTGATATAAGTTATGCATTAGCTGACACCCTGGTGTTCTGGGCTCCCTTTATCCTGTTAAGGGGTAAAAGGATCCTTTTCCTGGTCCCTTGATAGACCTGTGTAAGAGGAAACCATTGCTCCTCTTCCACCAACAAGGCTGGTGAGAATGAAAGACCTGCTGTCCCTCCAGGTCTTGTCCCAGTACGGTTTGGGGCACAGCTGAGGTATGTCAGGCCTAGGAGCTTTGAAGTGCTTGCTGGTCATGGTTTTAGACATGGTCACAGTACACTTAATTTTACAAAAAATGTGGAAAATTTCAGAAAAGGCAATTACGGAAAGTAATCCAGCATGGGTTAAGATGGAAGTATATCTCATGGATTAATGATTGCTTAATAGATAGGAAACAAAGGGTAGGGCTAGGGTTAAGCTTAAGATTAGCTTTCATAATGAAAGGAAATTGCCAGCAAAGTCACACACAGATCTGTGCAAAGAAACAGATAGTCCTGGGACTTCTGCTATTCAAAATATTCACAAGCATTTTTTTGAAAAGGGTTGATTCATGAGGTGGTGAAATTTGTTATTGTTGCAAATCTATTACTGCTGCGTACAGCCAGGGCGCAGCCACATCTTGAGCCGTGGCCATGGATCTGGCAGCCTACTTAAAAAGATTTAAGAGGACTTGAAAAGATGCACTTTGCATGTCATTTTGATGTCAGTCAAGATGGCAGCCATCACAGTGATACTGGACAGGTTTTTGTAACTAGTTCAAGATTAATAGCTTTGAGAAAGGAGCATGATAGTTACGCACTGACACTTCAGTTCTATTCTCCACAGACTTTACAGTAGAAATCCTAATAAAACAGATATGTTAAAATAGTCAAGCAATGCTAAGTTTGTATTAAGTGTTCTATAATGTCTTCTGAGTTTTCTGCAAGCCCATTTGATTATACTTAGTGTGTAGCCTTGATGCTGTGCACTTTAATGGCTGTATCAGTGAGATTTGCTAAAACAAGTCACACATGAATTGTTGGCCATTATCTATCTATTCATTTGGAATTCCATGGTGAACTAAGTCAATGTGTGATGTGTTTTCTCAGTTGCTACTGGCTGTGTTGTCCTGGCATAGCAGAATGTGGCTATGCTAAGCCACAGGCTTAGTCCAATCTCATGTAGTTCTAGAACATGGGAACTAATTTTGTGAAAAAATGGGTTATTTAATAACTATGCATATTTAGAATGATTTCAGTTATTTCATTATTTGAAAATCATTGTAATATTATGTGTTTATTTTACACTTATTAATTGCATAAATTGTCTATTAAGGTAACATTTAAATCTATATGAAAAAAGAAGAATGGAACTTAGGATCTTTTTTCAGGATATGTCTATTACAATAATGAATTTCCAGTTAGTCAGTCAATATTTGTATTTTACAAGACTTTCTTTTATAAAACAGATTTCATTTTCACCTGAAGCTGAGCTCTAAGAATTGCCCACTAGCCTTTATGAGTGCCTTAATTACTTACAGTTAATTGACAGCTGATGAGCTCAAAGCAAAAAAAATGGTCTAACAAATGCAAACTCATATGATTCATACTTCTCCAGGGAATACTTAGGACTGGAGGTCAGATTTTCAAAAGGGTTCATACATCAAAAGATGCAAATAGACAGCTAGTGAAATACAACCTGTTTATCTGTCCTATGTGGTATCTGTAAGTTTGGCTCCTAGTGTGTCAAGAAAAAGGAGCAGAGTGATCAAAACTGTCATAAATAATAGCGGTTGCTAATTCTTTTCCGTGTTTAGAATGGCATTACAATAAATGCTCCATCTACCTCTGAGCAGGTGTACGTGTGTACGTGTGTACGTGTGTACGTGTGTACGTGTGTACGTGTGTGTGTGTGTGTGTGTGTGTGTGTGTTTTAGGGGGAATCCTCTTCAGTTTAGGAGAGGATACCTGTTCTTACTTCAGCCTCTTCTGAATGAGTGTTCCTCTCTTTTCCTCTTTCAGTCTTTCAGCTGAGAATCACATGTTTCAGCATGCTGGTTCCTAGCAGAGTGAGGCCAGCTGCTACCAGGCTCCCTAGSTGCTCTGGCAGCACGTATTTGCATCTCAAGGTTCCTGAATGCTTTGGAAAGTATCTGTGACTCCTTTTATGGGGAAACTTGATCTTCTGCTGGCCTGTTGTCTGTGTATGTTTTTCCTTTCAGTTTGTCCAGCGTTGTTTTGCTGTGAAGATCAGTTGTAAGCTGATCTAAGATCTTTGCCCTCAGTTTCTTTGTCAGAGTTTAGAACAGATGGGGACAAAATGTAGTCTCTAGAAAGCACATCACTAGGCTGGTATCTTTCAGTCTTTCATTTAATTTCACGGAGGCTAGCTAGTGCTTTGCACAATGTTTTCTATACCATGTCTTGCAATAGTTAATGGCCTGTTTCAAATAAATCAATGGCTTYCTCTGAAAATCAATATTTTACGGCATAAGACAATTGCAGAGTTTCTTTTATGGTATACARCAATCGCAAAATTTCTTTTCTCTTTTAATCAGTCATGACATCAAATTGTCATATGAAGCTYATCCTTAGACTCATGTGAGCTTCTATTTCTAGACTTATATGTCTTTCCTAATCTTGCTTATTGCTACARTTTTTTCTATGGCTTTCCTTCTCGACTTGTTTGAAAGAAGCATCTTGAATGACACACTTTTTTGTAAKCTTAAAAGGGTTTGCATTATTCTTTGTCCCTCAGTATATTCTAGAAGATGTTGCATATTACTGTTGTGGCAATTGCGGTACTGCATTGTACGTATTTGTACGTATTGCATATGGATTTGGTTTCTGAGCAGTATACTCTATGAACACATTAATTTAAATTTGGGAAATCTATTATATGAACATATTTTTTAGATTAATAAAGATATGTTGGAAAATCAAGAACAGTGGCTTAAGAAAGCACCAATATACTAAAACTCTTGTGATTATTAGAACCACTGACTTTTGCATACCTAAGGCCAGCAGTGATTTCACCGATGAATATATCAATATGAGTGGTAATGTCTGTGTTCACTAACATTGGAAAATAAAAGCCTAATAAGAGTGAAGAGGATAAGAAGCAAGAGGATTGGCATGAAGAAATAACAGAATGACAAATTTCAGGGGTTTGAGTTACTTGGAAGGTGAGACATRATTATTGTTTCATCCAGATGTTCTAAAAAAAACCTGGCTGAATACTCTGTTCCTCACTAGTCACAAGTTCCCAAAGAGAAAAAATGTTAATCCAGTTGGCCAGCTGGGTAGGTGAACTGAACTGTACTGTAAATCTTGATCTAATGTAGGAGAAAAAATGCATAATTTCATAGACGAGGTAAGTAGGGAGAAATAATTTTTTTAAAAACAATGTTGCATCTAACTTTTTAGAACAAGTTCAACATTTCATTTTTTTTGCTAATGCTTTAAAGGACTTTTTTTTTTTTTTACATTGATTAATAATTTTTCATAGCACTATTTGGTTGCTTATTTAAGAACCTGAGACTACAACTGATTTTGACAACCAACTTGATCCTTTTTTTTCATTTTTTACTGCCAGCCTAATTATTCTGTGGAAGTTTTTTCATAAAAGCTGTTAGATATATCAGCTAATTTTTTGATGAAGTTTGGTAGTTATCACTCACATTCTGGAAAAGTTTTCCTGATAGAAAATTGAGAAATAAATCTATTACATTTCTATAAATGCACATCTTTCAACTTTTCAACTTAGCAACAAATTTCTTTAAAGAGAATAAAGAATAATATTTAAACATAACCCTTTTATAAAATAGTCACCAATCCAAGCTGCATAGCACTGTCATTCTCTGTCTGTATATACACACAAACACATATATAAAATTACAAAATTCAGATAAATATAGATAAATATCCTAATATAAATTTTCAGGCATTAATGTACTTATATATTTCTGTATTTGTTTACTTAGTTTCAGTATTGGCACTGTATTTCATKGTGGAATCTAAAATTATAACTATTAACGTGAACATATTTGCTTATCGAAAACTTCGGTGCCAACATTTGCTATTAAGATTAGGTGAGGTACAAGCTAGTCAACATTTAATTTTAACTTYGAGTTCTTACAATAGTTTAAATATGTAAGTAAACAAGCCACAGTATATATACGCAGCGTCATTAAAAAAAAAAAAAAGTAGAAAAGGTCATCTATGGAAGTCAGCTACAAATCACATTTTCTTTCCGTTGCTAGTCAAGTTTCATTGCCACGATTTATGTTATAAAAGTTCTATTTAAATATATTAAAACTGTCTTCAAGTATGTTATTGTTAGATAATTCAGACTCCGTTATTGGATTACTTCCTGATTTATTTTTAGTTTCTTTATTCAGAAAAGTCTTCTAAATTTAGGGAGGCATAAAGTTGACATAAAACTACCAACCTTATTCTAATTGCCTGACACTGTCAACAGTGTAAAATTATGTAGTAGAGAATAAAATATGGATTAAACAAAATTCAGTCATCTTGAAAAGGACATTCTTTTGTTTTGTTTATCTCCTATTTTTTTTTCTTCTTTTTCATTTTTTCTTCTATCTTTCTATGTTTTGTTCTCCCCAGCTTTTAAGCAGAATAGTGTGATTTATACACAGTATTTTACTTTGGAACCTGGCTCATTGAAGTAATTCAACACATAGCTCTTTTTTATTGTGTTTTTATTCCAGTAAACCAGTTTTGCACAATAGCATACTGTCTGGACACTTGCAAATTCATGTGAAAATGGGAAACATTTTTCTTCAGGGTAGTTTTTGAGCAGCTTTCCTATTTAGAGCATGTTTTTTAGAGACTATTACCAAGCCATATGACCTTTCTATATATCGTGTACACTTGCTTATGCAAACACAACCTGTTGTATCTTACTGCTTACAATATTAATGCAACATATCACATGCTATCCATGTCAGGTAATTTATTTGTTCTGAGCAGTTGCTAGATTATGACTGGGCTTCCGTATCTTGTGTAGCTCATCCCAATTTGAAAGAGAAGGGCAGGTTCCCAGAGCTCGTGGAAGAGGAATAAACCACTGCTGAAATCTGTAGTAAAAACAATCACTCAAAAGACAGGGGAGAGGGAACATYTCTGGAAAAATCCAGAGAAGATGGAGAGAACAAGAACATGCAATATTATTCTTTATTAGGAGGAATGCATTTAAACAAACAAACAAAATATTTAAAAGAAAACTGCAAATCTTATTTCACATTGAAACAGACTAAAAAGGGRGCGATTCAAAGACTTATTCTGTTCAGATTGCCGCAGGAGTTGTATAGTTGCACTCAAATGCATTGTTTAGAAATTTACTATGAATGTTTTAAAGAAGATAAAGTGAAATCTGCTCTCATTTCAGTAGGATATAGTAAGTAATGCAACAGTCTCTTCCTAGTTCAGGAGTATAATGATTCTTTGGTCCTGAAAAAATGGTTGCACTAAAGGATTTCTCAAATTTCAATGCCAGTCTAAAGACATGTTGACTTCATGATATATGCTATTTTAAATTGAGTGCTTTTTATAYGTAGAGAATTAATTATACAAAAGGGCAAAATCAAACAGAGAAGAAAGTGACTGAAAAGCAAAGGAGGTAGGTAAAGAAGAAAGAGAAATGTTAGGAAGAAAAGATTGGAACGTATAGAGCTCATGGTGAGGTGAAAGTAAAGTGACTGCAAGCATTTTACATGATATCAAAAGGCAACCCTAAAATGATAAAATATTTTTTACCAAAAAAACGAAACAAACAAACCAAAAAAAAGCCCACGAGAAGACTTGCAAAAATCATAGAAGCCAGGGAAGGCTGAAAGGCCTCCAAACTGAAAATAAGTTACTGTTATTTGCCTTTGACAGTAATTGGCCCCCAAATTTTGGTAGATTCTATGTCATTCATCATTGTTAAATCAAAACGTGTTTTTTGAAAGGACTAGCGCAAGTTCTTGGTCCATATTAACTCAGTCAAATTGCATTTTCTCTGTGTTATTCAGAAGTCAGCAAAGATTATCAGAATTTCCTCCTACGGGAACTGTTTTTTAAAACTTTTTAGAGAATAATATAAATGGAAAAGTAAAGATAGAGGAAACACTACCAACATAGTTGATAGCAAATTATAATTATAGCTATTTTAATTGGAGAGATGTATTTTAGTAAAAATGGATTTAGATCAGTATAGTGGCAATTGTAACAGTAATCACAACATGTTATAGTTAATACATCTTAAATTTGACTACTTGTCAAATATTTTAAGGTGAGGAAAGCCTGACTAGCTGTCAGGTTCCCAAGCACATACTTTGATTTTAAATACTTTTATTTCCAGTAAGGATATGTCTAGAGACTAATCACTACAGCCACTGAACGCTAGTCAGTATTTCAACTGCTTGTGTAAGCTGATTTGGATAATATGCTCAAAGATTTAAAGCATACACGGACAAATTTTAACACAGCCTCAGTGCAGCTGTATGAATTTTGCATTGCATCTAACTCACATCCAGCCAGGTCAGAGTATGGGCAACAGAATTGCAATCCGTACTCACCTGTAGAGACAGACCAGATGTTCTCCTTCTCTACCTTTCTGCCTCCACTACCAACATTGTACGTATTGTTTTAAAACAAAATTGTTTTTTGCTGAATTTGCAAACTCTTCTTCATAAAAATAATCCTCCTTTCTGTGAGTTTTCTTTTTTTTTTATATTTGGTTGGGTTTTTTGCATGATTTGTGTGACGCAGGCTTTAAAGCATTGGACATAAGTATGAGAAAAATGGTATCCAGTGTTTTGAGACAGAGGAGAATTATTGGCAGCTCCAGGTATCACTGGGTACGAAGGTCTCTCATTAAGAACCACAACTAAGTAAACATGCTGGGAGATGATTGCTTTATTGCCCTTTGCTCATTTTATGTCATTTTATTGCCTTACTAATGACTATAGGATTAGGTGTGGAAGGGAGTTCTGAAAATGTAGAAATGAAAGAGGTATATATATAAAAGTGTGTGCTTCCCCTAGAGATTCTAACTTTTCCTGATCATGGATGATGAAGAGACAAATTTACCTTGCGTACATGAAGGAAGGTAGAGAGGGAGATGCAGAGGGACTTAAAGAATGGGCCATTTCTAGGCTTCATCCTCACTTCAGTACAGCTGATGACTTTTATAYGCCTTTATAGTGGCCCCAGTGGGAGAGGCTATGGTATTACAAGTACTGCACTTTTCTTCCACAATTAGCCCGAGTGATATATTTCAGATCCATGGTCTATGTATGAAAATATGCTCACAGGAATTAGTTTTATATACACTTAACTACTAAATAATACCCTCTCATTTCTGATATTGTCAAAATCAGTCTGGGATACTGGTGCTGCACTATCACTTCTGAGGACAGAAAGTACTGATGGGCTAATAATTTTACTGCTTTCTATTTTGCATGCGCTGCAGTTTACAAGATCAATAAAGAATATAGTGCCTCAGCAGACCTACAATTTCGACTGTGAGAGTCTCTGTTCCTGACTAAAGTCTTGTTGTACCTAAGTAAGGGGACCTRTTTTCATCCCTGGTGTCCAGAAATGATTTTCTGTGTTGTCAGTTACTTCCAAGGGAAAGAACAATGTATGACCCATAAGGTTTCTAGTAAAATAAAAAGCAAAGGGAAGAATGCTGTTGGAACCAAAGCGACTCTATTTTTTTTAATACAAAATCCTGAAAATGACACACACTTATTTGTATTTTAATAGCTAGGAGTTAGATTTAGGATGTGGAAGAAAATTTCTCTTTCAGATCATTGTCCATGGCCAGTGTATATTTTGTTTGTACTTAAGAATTGCTCAAAAATATAAAGAATGCACATATATAAAATGTATAGAATTAGTAGATATCCTTAAAATAARTACAGTAAAAAGAGATACTATTTCCTCAGCTAAGGCTTAGTATTTAAAACTTTAAGTCAACCCAGAAAAGTCAGCGTGTGTACAGAAGGTGTAAAGGAGTTCTCAAGGATACTATAAAGTGTCCTTTTTCCCCTCCTAACTTCATCCATATTGAAATCCTTTGCAAATGGCCARATTAAACTTAGTTTTCTTTTGGACTTTTCTACTGCAAATTGTATTTTAGTATATAGTTTACCCAGTACCTAAACATTAGAGTCATCCAAAGAGCAGGGTATCTTTTATTCATATGCTTTTAGGTGTCAACAGTACTTCAATATTAAAAACATTTTGTCTCTTTTCCCTGTATTTAATCGTTCCAGATAGTATTTCAAGACATTGTATAGGTCTATGCTTTTTATTCTACTCTCTTTTCTATTCTGTTTTACTCTATTCTTCTTCTAAGTGGAAGAAAATCTGACAACACTGTTCAATGACTTAAGCATTTTCTATAAGTTTYTTAATCTTCAGAAATGCCTTTATACCTTGAGTGAAAGCAAAGTTGTATCTCATCCTTTATAAACCAAATAAGGATCTTCTTTAGCAGCATGGTTTGTTTGCATTAGTTTAGCATTTATTTTAGTCTTCCTGACTGCAGGTATTAGCTACAGGTGAGAATGAGAATGGAAATGGTCTAGAAAATCAGCCTTTTATCATCACTCGTATGTGGAGAACTGAAACTACTATACTTTGCTTTTGCTTTTGAATGTAAGTAAAGATTTGCTGCATGCTTCAATAACCTAGTCATGTGCTAGAAACGGCATAATTAACCGCCCAATTTCAACATGAAACTGATAAAATGATAAGCACTTAAGGACAGAACTGTTGGGAAGGTAATGTGCTCCTGAAAGCCACATAAGTACCTATTTCCAGATTGTATTACCYTTTTCACACTATCAAAACATGGTATTTTGTCCTGTTTTTGGAAGACTTAGAGAACAGAACAAATGAAGGYGCTACAGATTCACGGGAGAAATTGGTGGCAGAGTGATGGAAAGTACATAYACCTTGAAGATTTTGCCAAATGGTATCAGTTGGCATATCACTCAAGGCTGTGTCATCCACATAAGACAAGTCTCATCACATATCCCAACTTTCTCCAGCAATATTTATCCTTCTGGGAAAGATGAACAGACCTGTGAACCACTATTTTTTTATTCCTTTTTTAATTGTCTTGATTTAATCACCTAAGTAGGAACTTTCCAATCCCACATGTATTGCCCTTTCTCTCACTTTCTTTCTTGAAGATCCAGTCCTGAAAGACAAGGAGTTTTTCTACTGTTTTCATTAGGCATTAAATGATCAGAAATTCTTAAGTTCTGGGTCTCAAATATATAGAACTTTTAAAAAACATTTTGCCTTTTACCACTGTTAACATTTCACTCTCTCCCTCAGTGAACTCCATGATTCTTATTCCTTTCTACCTGGCAGCAACTCACATTGTTTTGAATTCAATTCCACTTAGTCCATTGGGATGACTTCCTGCACATTTTTCCTGATTACTTGTATAATGTTTCTTTTGTTAAATTTGTGCAAACATCCTCCAGAATTATTACAATTTGATTTTCTGTCAAAGATAGTTCCAAAGAAGGGAAAATGATGGGCAGAGGAAATGATGCTGGTATATATCTTATTTGCAATTCTAATAACAGCTCTGTGAATTTGAACAGGTTAGTAAAGAGCACTTCAGTGAAGTGCACATTACTTTACTGTAGAACCTGCAAAACATGCTTAAGAATAATGCTACTCCAGTCTGGGCAAATTAGATGGATAGCATCATTTGCAGCACTTGTTAATTATGTAACARGATAATTCTATTAATTGCTTATCACACTCAGGTTAGCTTTCTGTCATTCAACATTGTTTAATTCATAATTGGAATATCATGCATGGTATTGTTTACTGATTGATGTTTTTAAAAATAGTCATGATAAAGATTTCAAGCAACGTAAGAAGTAAGACTAGGTCTCCTGAGTCATCTAGTTGGCTGACGTCATTAATGCACTACCAACATACCATCCCTTTCATAATTTGCTCTCTTAAAACCAGTTAGGTTCCTTGCCTCCACTACCAAAATGGAAGTTTGTTACAGTGCCTTAATCCTCTCATGTTTAGAAGCTCTCCACTTCACAGTCTAAATTTTACTCCTTTGTTTTTGTGTCAGCATTATCTTATCGTCTAAATAGTTTCCCCTCCCTCTATGATATTTACTCTGCATGATTTATTTGTAGAATAATCTCCCTCTAGTTTTTCACTTCCCTGAGCATGGCAAACCAACTCCTTTTAGTCTTTTCAGTCCTTCAGCTTTTACACCCTCCTAGTGTAGATGGAAATCGAAATACTGTTCACTCTCAGATGAACGACAGATAGCAGGAGATGCAGATGACTCCTGATGGCTCTACAAAATGTATCCAGACATACTAGTGGAAGCAACTGGCTGATTTCTTACTCTAGCTAAGAGAGCAGATAGAGCAGTGTTTTAATTAAAACTATCTGAGATATCTGAGACAATCTTCTCAAATTAAATACATCATGGTAATTTAGGTAGTTTATGTATAAATCTTTTAAAAAATAGCACAAGTATAGATTGTTGTTGCAATTTATCCAGGGGAGGCTACAAAAGTTTTATAATTCTTAGAGAATAAAAATTTAATTGAGAACTATGAAACTAGGGATGGACTGCCTGTGAAGCAACTCTGTTGAGAGGACCAAGGGGTCTTGATGGACAGCAGGCTTAGTGTGAGCCAGCAGTGTGTCGTGGCAGCAGAGAAGGCCAACAACATCCTGCACTGCATTAACAGGAGCAGTAGACTGACAAAAGTAGTCACTATCCTTCTTTACTCAGCACTCGTTGGATGGCATTTCTAATACTGCATCCAGTTTTCCCCTCTCCCCTCTACCCCCAGTACAGGAGAGACATTGATAAACTGGAAGAAGTTCAGTGAAGGACCACCAAGACAGTCAGGGACTGGAGCACTTGCATTGTGACAAGAAGCTGAGGGACTGAGGCTGGCTCAGCCTGGATAAGAGATGGCTCTAGTGGACTCCACAGCAGCCTCCCAGTATGTATGAGGAAGTTAGAGAGAAAACAGAGACAGACTCTTCGCTTTGGTGCAGCTGTGAGGACAAAAGGCAATGGACATAAGCAGGAACAAGACAGTTTCATACTGGATATAAGGGGAAAAATTTCCCTTTTGATGATGGTGGGAACAAGTCCAGCAGTAGAACAGGTTACCAGGCTATATCCTTTGAGACACAGAATCTGACTGGATAAAGACTTGAGCAACCTGATCTGACCTCATAGCTGACCTGCTTTGAATAGGAGGTTAAACTAGTTGATGTCCTGAGATCCCACTAAAATTATGGATTAAGAATATATTCAGGATTCCTCATATCCATAGTGGTATTTTATATATTTCCTCCTTTTGGACTCATAAAACTGATTATTGGGTGCCATAGAGGTGTCTGGACTTTTAGTTCACTTCTATATCTCTTCTTTCTTGACAGAAWTTTATTTTCAGATTCCCTTCAAAAACAAAACTAGTCTTTTTTTTCTTTTCCTATTTCAGATTATATTCCACAGCAATCTACTGCTATGCTTCTTTCCTTCATTTTCTTCMGCTTCAGAAGTTTGCAAAGAATCTTGTGTCTCATTTCTTTGAGTCTTCTCTTTGCTGTTCTGTCCTAACAAACGAAAAATGTGACTTACACAGAATACAACTTTGCTTATAACAAGGATTTTGTCTTCATGTATTTTTAGGATTCCATTATTCTGAAGACTTTGGGGTCCCAAAGCAATGATTTCAGACACACTTCTCTGGAATTGTCAGTCTTCACATTTTTTAAAAACTGTTGTTTCCAAGAGATATGCTATAGTTTTGTTTCATTTTTCCCTAAGAATGCTATGTAAGTCCATTAGAAAAGCCACATCAAAACCATTTGAACATTTTTAAAGGGAAAATATTTATCATGTTTCCTATCTCTAACCCTTATTACCCCCAAAAGCACAACAAGAAGTCACAGTGTTTTAGTTGTGCTTACCGAAAGGCCCTGACAAAGGGCTTGTAGCAGGAGGTGTCGTCTTTATTAGACTGAGCGAGACTACAGCAGCTCCTTTAACTCCAGACCTTACAACACCTGTAAAAAGAAAATTCTACTACCTGTAGATTTTGAGAATTTTCCGATATGTGCTGTATTTGTAATAAAATCTTAACATAATGGTTAGGATACACCCAGCAGTGACCTTCCTTTCACCTATCTAGCTTAAGTCACTTTAGTTTCCTTGCGCACGTCTACTGACTCAGCCTTCCTGATTCCTAAACAAACAAATTAGTCCTACTGTTCTTTCTGACAAAGACCTTGTTTTCTACTATACTTTTGCTTGTTTTTAGAAGTTAAAAGATTGACTTTTCACAGGAAGGTATTTTTACCATTCCCCCAAATCAGTCAGGGATATTTAAATACTAATGTATTCTAAATGCTGATATATTTACAAAACTTACTGATCAAGTGGGCTATTATCTTGTGTATATTCTCACATATCTAATTACATCAATATTATTATGTGAAGAATTGATCAGTTTTAGGTAGTGAGGAACATTTATTCAGTAAAGAATACAGTTTACAGCTGCTTTTTCTTAATCAGATGAAAAAATGTGTATCTTCAAAGAATTGTTTTCAAAAAATCGCCAAAAACCTAGTACACAACTTTTATGTCTCTCTCCTGAAATATAGTTAACAGATTAGATGTGATTTCGCTTTCATTTAATATAGAGCATACTTTGATAAGGCAGCTCAATCTCTAGTGGAAAGCTGCTAATGTGGGTTTTTSTACACTGTGGGATAAGTGTTTCACAACCTTGGCCTCAGGGAATACAGCTGAATAGTGTCTCAGGAGGGTGAGGAAATGAGCTGTGTCTACAGCATGCCCCATATTTCTGGGACCTCAGAGCAGAGGATGTTTTAGCTTGGCTCGGAGTCAGTCCATAAGCATTTTCCTCAAGTTTTATCCCAGCGGGSATTTTTGGGTACACACCCACAAACCAGGACTGCAGGCAAGACCATGTATTGTATTTGTTCTGCATTTAGGTATGGTCATTCCACATTTGCCTTGTCGATTACTGTTATGAGAAACATTCTTTACTTAAATAATTTTTGGATTTTATTAAATATATCATCATTTTTATTGAATGGAGATATAGCTGGGTATGATTCTATCACTCATCACTTGGTACAGTGTCCATTATTTTTTGACTGCACATGTGGCTGTTGATAGGTCTGGCAAATTCTCTTCCTAAAGCTCAGGTATTTTGAAACATGTCTTCAGCTCAAGCAAGCATCCATTATATGAACTAGGACCATAATAATATTTTCAGTTTGTTTTAAAATGTGATAAAGGATGTATTTTTTTATGTTATTCATAATGTGTAGCAGAGGAGTAGTTTCAATTTTGAAAAAGTATGGATACAGAGTTCAGGAGTTAGGACTGCCATCCAGATTCTTGGCCTTAAATTCTTTCTTCTTCTCTGACTTTGGAGAGTCATATGGGTGAGACTCACCTCACCTAACTATCCTAACTAACCTCTCTGCTTTGTATGTGAAAAGAAACTGATGTTTTTGAAAGGTAACTCAACTTATCCTACTGCCAAAGATAGATCTGATGAATCTCTGTTGAGACACACCTGTTTGCTTTATTGTTTGCAAGGAAGTTAAACGTCTAGTTCATATATATATGACTATATTGCAGAACCATACAGTCAGGTATCTTAACCCCTTTTTTGTTATCCTTTGCCTTGTTTCTTTATTCGTAAAACAAGGAATACAATTCAGTCTTCTTTGATAGATACAAAGATAATGTTACTAACTGCAATATTTTCAGATRTAATGATGGTGGAGCCTATATGAATACATTAAAATCAAGGAATATTACCAGGTGAATATTGCTGACATCAAGAAAATTAAATCAGGCACAATGTAGAATATTTAAGGTATCATTGATCTTGTAATCTAGGTTGTTGTATTTACACACAATTTTTCAGATTGGACCTTGATGATYTGATTTGTGTGTTGACCCATAATTGCACCCATGACCATTTCTCAAAGTTTCCTCTTGGTTAAGACCAAGTACAACTTTGCAGCACTGTTTTCCTCATAATTTCCACACCAGGGAATTTTTCATGCTCAGCTCAGGGTGAGTGTTCTGACTTTAAAAATGAGAGATGCAATCCATCTTATTTTATAATATTTATCATCAGTGTTTTAAAGGGGAATTTCACTGTTTTTGAACTAACTAAAATTACTGTTAAATGTTCTGTTGGGATCAAACTTATTTGTAGCTCTTGGAAGGTACAGTAGTTAATGTTTTATTCCTTCCTGGGAACACACCAAGCATCCGTTAAAACTAAGGCATAACCATTGGCCAGTTGCAGAACTGATCATTATGTGTACAACAAAGAATAGACTTAATCTCCTTCCCCCAGAGGTTTCTACATTTTATTTGCAGTGAGATCTGAATTTACTACACTTACAACTCAGATGCCTCTGCCCATAAATGTGCCAAGAGTACAGAACCTTCCAGGTTGTTTCAGTTTTGAAGGAGATACTTTTGTCCTTTCACATCCGATGAAATCAAGAATAACTTGGTTCTCTTTGGAGAAAAATAATGTAATAATTTTAATGTGAAATTTCTTGGTTTCTAACCYAAGGTAATGATTTTATTGGCTCAATTTTTTGATTTTTAGAAGCTTGAGATCATTAATTTTAATAAGTTTTATGAGCTAGATTTTCAACAGTGTTTGGTCCCATTTCTCAGTGGAAAAAATATCCTTTTGAAAATCAGGTTATTTTATATACATTTTTTCAGAGCAGATGAGTTGTTTTAAAAATCTTCACATTTATTTGGGGCATAAAATAGACTTATTGTGATACTTTAAGGAGCTGACCCCAAATATCATTAAAACAAARTGTATGCCTTTAAGGTTAAATGTTGTTCATTTATTCAGGTACTATTTTGGATTTTCTGTCTCCTTACTGTATTTTAATTTTACATTCATAGTCTTTAACACATTCTGAAGTTCTCATTAAATGATCTTCATAACAATAAAAATGAGAGATGAGAGAAGCACAGTCAAGACGGTGGCCTTGCAAGAGTTAAAGTAAAGTGTGTTGACACAATGGTTTTTCTGCAGGAATGTGATGAGTCAGTCTAGACTCTAGTTAAAAATTTTAATTTTAAATAGAGTAACTGAAAATAATGGGACTTGTCTGACTATTCAGTCATTTAAGTAGCCTTTTACTTAGGACCTAGAGTTATATAGTCACTAACATGGGCAGAAGTGTATTTGTGCTGAAACATTATGTAGAGTATATATTAACTCATTCAGTGAGGGATAGACTGTAGAATACATGCTGTGATTAATTCATCACACAGAAAAGAGATATTCTAGGAGCTAAAGCTAAAAAATTCTATCCAGATATTAGATAACTCATTTTCAACTCTTGTTATGTATGACAAAGACAAGGCTGTTTGTGATAAAAAGAAAAATATATGTCATTAGATGGTATTTCTCAAGATAAAAGTAGATGAATTGTATAAGATAGTTATCTAATTAGCTATATAAGCCATTGTTTATGAGCAAGCTTGAATAAAGCCCTGCCAGAAAGGCTTATTAAGAAATTACAAATCACCAGGGGATTTTTTTAACAGGCATGTTTAATCTTATCAATATCACGATGGTTTGGTTTTATCTAACACCTGAACTCTCTCCTCTTTTCTTCTCGTTTCATGTGGTTTTCCAGGACAAGTCTCTGATTAATTTTCCTGTGTCTATCAGAAAATAATAAGTTACCTGATCTAAGCAAATAATTAACAAGTGGCTCCACTCATTTAACTGTAACTCAGCAAATATCACCATGAAATTATATTCTACAAAAATCYTCTAAGCTCTCTAAGTTTATCACAATGCCTCATGGCGATTGTGAGCTTTCAAAATAAAATAAACTGAAGAATATTCAGTTAAAGTATAAATATTAAATACTAAGGTCTACTTAATAGAATTCATACACCTAACAGTAAACTCTATCTACTATCATGTAAAAAGAAAATGTATCCTTTTTTTTATTCTTTCTCCCCATGAAAATGTAAAATTATCTAATAGTGCCTGCTAACCTCAGATAGGGCTAGAAAATTTACTGTTAATCTGGACAAAAAGCAAGCACTGGATTGGACTGAAGTGGCACAATACAACTTTCCTATTAGCTAATGGACGGGATCTGCACACACACAGTATACTGTCAAGAATTAGTAGGATCTAGTACTTAGGTAATGAATATCAGAAGAGATTTTTTAGAACAAGAGCAAGAGCTTCCCTCTGTCACATCCATTTTTATAGGCTTATTCAATGATAATTCATGGGCCAAATCCAGCTGTCACAAAAACACTTAAAAGAATTTCATATGTAAAGACACACACACACACACACACAAATACATATATATGTATGAATATATATGTATGCACAGATACATAAAATAAGATTTTAAATCTGCATGATGTTTGATATCTACATGTGTCTCAAATTCCAGTGTGCCTATGTTAGATTCTTCCTGGAAATACTAGATAAAGGAGTATAACTGCTTTTTGTCCTCAGTCTTTGTCTTTTAACACCCATATCTAGCATACTATATCCTGACTGTCATCAGATTTCCACTTTTTTATGATCTGTTCCTCTAAATCTGGTCTTATAAATGTGTTTCTTCAACAGGGATCATCATGGCCTCGGGTTATCTCTCACCCAGACATAGTGCTCTCCATCRATGTAGTTGCATTGCCACTAACTGACATTTTGTGGTGGCCTATATGCAGCGGTCCATGTGTGACCTCTTGGTTGGGAGCTGGCTTTCCCTGGACTATTTACTGCTCTGTAGTGGTGGTATTCCCTGCTGTAAAATTGTTCAAAATTCCTATGCTAAGATGGAGGCTGAGTAATCTCTGAGGAAAGTTTCTACATATTAGCTGCTGACATACAATTGTACAATTATAGATATAATCCAGCTCTCTGAAGCTGAAGAAATTTACCACAATATGAAAGTAATAAAGTAGTAAAATAATAATAATAGTAAAAATCTTCCTGAATCTGGGAGGTGCTCAAGGGTTGGGGAGTGCTGCTGCAGGACCACCACACATGCATATATCTCTGGTTTTGCTAAACCATTGACAGAGGAGCACAGCACTTGGATTAATGAATGCAAAAAAGCAAAAGATATTATCTTAAGATAATTTTGATCTGTGAAGAATGTGGGTGAATGTGATATGAGAAAGCCCTCAGAACACAYCTTTCTGTAAAAGAAAGACAACAACTAAGGGTTTACTATCTGCAATGTGCCTTTGTACTTAGCAAGATGCTACACAAGACACTCACTGACATTCTGCAAACTGATGTTTGTGTGCATGTATAATTGATCAATAAAATCAGATAAGCCAGATAGCTTTGTTTATCTTGACCTTACATAGTGGGTGTAATATCTTGCCTTTATATCTGGCACCATTATATTATTGTTGCTATGCCAGTAGCATTTCCAGTCAATGATATAGTGGAATATAGAATATATAAAACTTTCATTCCTTTAGAATAAGCTTTAGAGAAAGATATTTGGCATATGGAGGGAGCATATGAAAGTTGAGTAAATTCTCAGCTGGAGTAAAAAAAGTTGCAGCAAGTATTCATCAAGGTCAAAATAGAGCTTGAATATTCCTTTGATACATTCCCTCAAGTACAGGCATGGCGAAGACCTCAGTGAGTGCAAGACAAAAATTATAAATTGCAATTCATAGGATTTAGGGTACTGAATATCCTACTAAATTTTAAAGTCTAATGTAGACTTGTCATTGACATCTTCATAACTATTTGGGCAATACTTTGTGCTTGTTGAATAGGCTAAATAYTGTGGATCTGTAATGTTCTAAAAATCAGAAGCCAGACATATTCTTTGTTTTGTCTCTGTATTTGTGGCTGTTGAATTTACAGTCGAATGCTCTGAAAAACGGATTCTTTATGAACCAAAAGCAAAAAAAAAAAAATAGTTCAGACATCATAGTAATGGTCTGTTCACTGTTACTCCAAAATGGAAATATACCCTTCATCATACCTTATTAAAGAAAGCTTTGTCCTTTTTTTTTTGCTGTATTATACAGCTCAGCATAAAGAATTACCAATTCAAATGAAAAAAAAAGAGGCAGATTCAATATGTACGAGAATCTGGCTTTTTACAGAACGCTTGAGGTGGTCTGAGTGTCCAAAATGTGTATAATGGAAATAGGCTAAACCAAGATTTCCCACATAGATTTATATTTACGTTTCACCTGGCATGATTTGCTGCAGCTAATCTTACTACTGAGCCTAGTAAGTGTGCCATGAAAACCCGTTATTCAGTTCCACCACAGACTTTGCTTTTCTAAGGTTTTATTTAACCACTATACCTCCAGAACAAAGTCAAAACAAAGATGTAGCATGAAAAAAAAACAAAAACAAAAACAAAAACAAAAACACAACAGCACTTAAATGCTGTAGAGCTATCCAGGAAGGGTGAGGGTTGGTCCTGAGTTTGAGAAGGATGTGTTGGACTGTGCCTTTGATCAGCTTACTGGTGGCAATTCTGCTGTGCATTTACTCYTGTGATTCAGAAATTGCTCTGAAAATTCCTGTAACATTAACCAACTCAAGAAGCAAATTCATTCTTGTTTGTCTCTGAACTTTTTTTCTGGGRGGTCAGGGGAAATGTCAGTGTTTGATAGTGGCTGTAATGTTTTAGAATCATAGAGGACTGCAGTYGTGTTTCCATCATGGTATTTCCATAGGTCTTAAGCACAAGAGGCTGTTTATTTTCCATAAATCTAAGAAGTCCGGTAATGGAGATTTAACATTCATTTTTAGGCCTATCTGGTTCAATTCTGGCATTTTGACTAGTATGTTCAAAAGTAGCCAATGATCTCTGCCAGATAAATAATGCTGCAGTATTACAGATCTTTACGTGCCAAACATTCACAATATCATGATCATTAGAATGCAAACAAGTATTTCACAGCCAGTCCCCGTCGGTCTTTGGTGAAATAGGTCGGGGTGGGTAYCAGCAGGGCTGGGGCAGCCGCTCTGTGACGGGGTGGCAGCATTGTGCGTAGCGCTAGTCGCAGGAGCGGGACGCCCGAGCGCCGATGCTGCACGCAGGTGTGCCTTTCTAAGCCAAAGGTGAGATTCCCCGCTGCGGTGAGGAAATGCGCACGCAGCTTCCTGTCTAGCAAGCTTTTGGCAAATAAACAGAAACTCTAGCTTGGAGATCTTTGGCTGAGTTTAATAAGGTGGCGTTTTGGCCCGGGACATAAGGTTTTCTTAGGCTCGGCTGGTGCTAGATCCCTACATCTTTCCTGTGTGCCTGCAAAGAGAGGGAGCGAGCTGTAACAAAATGTCTATTTTACCAACATGCTGGGTAACTAGGCCAGCTTACTGACAAAAGTAGGAGGGATTCAGAGTGGGCCTACCACAATTTACTGTTCTCATAAAACGAAGAAATTCTGTGACAGTGTAGTCCTTACTCAGAATATATTACAAAAGCACACTGGAAAACAGGGAAAAGCAACAACAACAACAAAACCTACCTTCAGACAAAGATCTTTTTACAGGGATCTACCTTCCAACCAAGGAATAATAAAAGGATCTATTGCTGCATTAAAAAAAATGTTTTCGATAGAGATAGTAGCTTGAGATTTGTTTTTCTTTTCAGGAAGACTTTTATTGAAATAACCTTGATTTTATTAGCTTGTGTTCTATTTTATACCATAATCAGAAAGAATGATTACATCTCGTATGCAGAGCTGAACAATTAACAAGCTTAATAGTCCTAAAGATAAGATAGGAATGCTTACTGTATGTGATTGAGTTCAGTTTTAAAGAAAAAAAACAACAAAACTACATGAACAAAACCATTATTTTGTAGCTTCCTTGTTCTTCAGAATTGCTCCAAAATTAAGTCTGAAAAATCATTTCTTACTTGAGTTTACAGAGTCATTAACCTGCAAGGAGTGTTCTACAATCTGACTAGTTATATAGTTTTAAAACTTCTGCTTATCTACGGCCCCTATTTTTTGGCTGTTAGCAGTAGATGATTTGACTTAGAATTTGAAAGGACATCTCATACCATAAGCTACAAGGTCTTACAGCATTTGAAAAATACTGTAAGTGTCTATCAGGAAAAAAATACTACTGAGTTTGAGTCAGAATGCTAGTGAACATTATAAAGCTTGGACTGATGTAGGACCAAAAGTTGTTGTCTGTCTTTGGCATCTCTTCTCAACCTCTCTAATTCCAGAAGTGCACTGAGATCCACCTAAGACAAAAAGAAAACATATTAATATTTTACAGTAGTCATTTAGTGCACATTAATTGTTCATGATTTACTTCATGCCAGAATCCCCCCAGAACACAGATCTTTATGAATGCAAGATTTAAATGCAATAAGTTTCTTTAGCAAACTATGAAAAGAATAGTATAAAGAACAGCTTTCCTGTACTGTACATTTTTCTATATTAAAAAATCAATTGAAATGAGTTTTTATATGACAGAAATACAAAGGGTCAATTCATTCCTTCTCTTTAGTAGTCCCTGAGGGACCTGGTTTGGCAGCACTGAAGAAGTTCTATTAATAGAGGAGGGAATGGTAGGATTTGATCATGTCATACATGTCATACCTTCCACCTTGCATTCATTCATTGATTTTAACTTTATTCACATACTGAAGTGCTTTCAGGGCTGGAATTTTGAAATATAACTCAACTAGTCTTAGGTGTCTTCATATTTGTGCAACATACAGGTTCAATATGAAAAAGCCAGAGAAAATCTTATCAAAAATACGCTSTAAGGAACAAAAATAATTCTAATTAACACTAAAGGCTTTGTATATCATTTAAGTAGCATATGTCATTTTAGTAGTAGCATTTTAGTGACTATTAACTAGTTTTGTAGCAATTACTGCATTACAACAAATTCCATTATTGAAGAAACTTCTCGAACTGGATGGTCAGATAATATAAAATTATTCCATTTCATGATGAAACTGCTGTGATTTGCTGAACAAATATGGACTTTCAGTAACAAATGTAGCTTTTCATCAATCTTAACTTACAAAAATACTTTATCTGTTTCTTTAAGCAAAAGAAAAAAATAGTAACTGTGCTTAAAGACAGGGAAACAGACACTTCCAATTCTCTGAAATTATACTTTCTAAAGAGAATTTCTTCTATGTTTTTAGAAATCAAATGGTCATTGTCTTTAATTAATTAAACATAAGCGGGACAGTTCTCCTATATATGTAATCTTTAATGCAGCTGTTGTTCAGTTGTGTAAAGAGTAGCTTTCTGTAACAAATTACTTGAGATATATTGTTTTTTTACATTAAAAATATATTTAAAAGCTGATTAGCAAGTCAGATTCAACTATCTTCTTCCCTCCTGCACAAAGACTCAAGTGGCTTTACAGAAGGTTTTTTACCTGGGTTTGTACATGCCATGTGTAGAATGAACTCGCCCACAATTTCTGTCTTCTTTTAAGAGAAGGTGAATGATTTATTTTCCTGTGCCCCCCTCTCTCTCTCTCTCAGTGCTTGAAATTTCAAGCACCACCTCTCAGTGGTGCTTGAAAACGACATGCTGCCATGACATCCTTGCATGAAGAAGAGTAAGAGCAGRAAGCCCACCATCTGAGAATATGTGAGGTCCAGTGCCTAGAGCCATCGCAACCACGCAGTATGTGGTGGAGAGGGTCTTTGAATTGACATTTCTTCCTGCAGGGTTTGTGTTGTGTAGGGTGTCTGAACTGCCAATTCGTTACCACCGTTAAATTATTGCCAACCATTGTAGGAACAGGAAGTTTTGCAGTTGTCTCTTAAAATATGATGACAAGTGTATTGTGAACGAAGATGGTCCATACTTGTATCACATTTTCTTACTGCTCTGAAGAGGGAGAGCAAAATGACACAGGAAAATACAGTTCTCATTTCAGGAAACCACCAGAGTGGTGGGTTTAGGACCTTTTACACAACACATTCACACAAAGTATGTAGTAGAGGATAAGACACAGGAAGCTTCCTGGACATGCTTGAGTTCACTCAAGAACTGGAGCCAGCACAGCTCTTGATAAGGTTATTCCAGAAAGCATTCCAGGATTATCAGAAGGGTTGCACTGTATTATAAAAGAAAAAAAAATACAAGCAGAATATAGCATGCAGAAGCAGTTTTGCAGCTCCTCCCATCGCAGCACGTAAGTGACACAGTTATAGTTAACTTTGGATTATCAATCACTGTGAAACAGAATGGAACGCTTGTACATTTGAGCAGCTTTTTTACTGTTTTTGCATTCAATGATGAGGCTCTCGGAACCAATGTTAGACATGGAAATGGCAAACTACAGTGAAGTTTTAGACCCAACGTACACTGCACTGGAGTTCGAAACTATGCAGATTCTGTATAATGGCAATGGTGAGTTCTACTCCATGATGCAAAAGCAAGCGAGTTAACAGAAAAAAGGAAGTTATAGTATACAAGTTATAAGGTGCTAGTTAAATGTTTTATGAATGGCACATTTGGGGGTTGTTTTCAAACTACAAATCTGTTTTTTTACACTTCGTCACTAACTCTAAGTTAAGAACATTATACTTCTTTTACATTAAGGAAAATAAAAGAGAAGTTATATCTAATAAAGTAACTGCACTGTACTGTCATCAGTCAGTTAATCAAAAGAAGAAAATGGTGTATTCAGCAGTTGTTTTATTTACTGTAAGACAAATGAATAACTAGTATTGACAGTTTGGACCTGAAAGTATATTTCATATACAACGTTCAGAAGGACAGGACAAAATTATCCAGAGACTTGTGAGGAAATTAAGTCTTGCTTCTTGATGTCTAGTTTGTAATTATTTGACTAATATTTTATTTATTTAAATGTTAATCTAGCCTTTCTAGATATGTGTATATACAAACTAGAGTGTTTCTTTTTTAAAACTCTTTGGCTTTCTACAGGCTAATGTTTAGCTGAGAAAAACTATTGGCATTTGGCTAATGTAACTTTTTAACTTAAGGTGGAACCTTTTAATGCAATGATTTTTTTTAGGAATTGAATTTTAAAAATTGTGCCTCACACAGGAAGTGCACTCTTTCATTTTACAATCATTGAGTACTGACAAAAATTTCAATTTATTAAAGAGAAGAAAATTAGCTAGAGAATTAAACTTCTCAGAAATTACTTTTCTAATCTTCTATTCTACTTCAAAATTTGTTTTATTATATCATAAAGTATAATTCTTAAGTCYATTATTGTGTGTAGATTATTTTTAAAGGCAGAAGAAATATTTACTGATTTGCAGGAAAAATACTTGGTACCTGCCTTTCCATATATTGTCTTTGATCAGAATAATGATTACTCTCAGTGCCTGCCATATAGAACCCCAGTTAGTTTTTATTGTTGGATCTTGAAGTTTTATTTGAATAGCTGATACTACTTTACAGCACACTTAGTAAAMAGAAAAGTAGATTTGATTATTGATTTAGAAAGAAAAATGAACCTTCAAATCCTAAGTGATTTTAAAGCTATCAACAAGCATTACCTAACTTTTTGATGATTTTTCTGTTTGCGATCATTTGTTGCTTTTGCTGAATAGCACCCTTTCAGACCTGTTAATATTACATGAAATGGGAAAACAGATTAGGAGAGTTTGTAGTGCTGGTGATACAGCTAGTTAAATTATTCTTYGTAAATGATTAATTAGTCAATTATTAGTTATTAAATGCAGCTTTTTTCTTTTTGGAGTTTGGTAAGTATTGCCTGGATAATTTACAGAAAGATTGTTTTTCTACAGTACTAGTCTGGAACTGAGACCTGACTCTTCTGACCTTTATATTTGTCTTTTCTAACCTCTTAATTAATTAGAACTGTTCAGAGATATTTAATAAGACATATTCAGGCACATTATGCAATTCTTCTGAAATCAGAGAACTTTGCAAAATCATATCAATTTTCCTAGCATTCTGTTTCAGAATAAAACCAGTCTAACTGTTTTACTGATATCCTATTACAACTTATATTACTATGAAATATTTTATTATTTAATCTAGATCATAGAATCATAGAATCAGTAAGGTTGGAAGGGACCTCTGGAGATCATCTAGTCCAACCCCCCTGCTCAAGCAAGGTCACCTAGAGCATGTTAGAYAGGGTTGCATACAGGTGGATTTTGAATATCTCCAGAGAAGGAGACTCCACAACCTCTCTGGGCAACCTGTTCCAGTGCTCTGTCACTCATTCCCCCTCTAYCGTAATTTAAAAAATTATTCTGTCATTATAATACAAATTTTTTTAAAAAGCTCCAAAAGAGCCAAAGTACTTTTGTAAACACTTGCTAGGCATAACAAACTGAATTTTAAAATRATAAAATCTTCACAGAACTGAATATTTTTCTTTTTTTCTTCTGATCAATCCTTAATCTGATTGCTATCAACTATGTCTCTGTAAAAAGGGAAAAATTGTTGCTTCTATCTTTGTCTAAAGATTTCTACTTAAATTGTAAATGGTTTRGGACACAATCAAAATGTTATTATATGCTTGTGTAATACATTTTGGATGGATCTACTATAATATAAATAACAATATTTATACACAATTTTACTTTTTAACTTGTCCTTTGTTTAGGATACCATGTTCTTAACTTTTTATGCCTGCTTGAATAAGTAAGATGGCCCTCTTTCCTCCTCTTCCCTGACTGCTTAATTACAAATGTCTAGGACATAGCGCAACAGACTTCCTTTCATGAAACCAAAGTATACACAGAAAACAGTTACTTTGCAATTATTTATTTTAACATACACCTGCTAAACATTGTGACTCAAAGGAGAATAAATGAGATAAAACAATATGTCCGTTTTTATTTCAGGCAAATTTCTTCAGTTCTGTTTACTGTATTCAATGACTAAGCATTAATTGCATGTAGATAATAGTTTCTTATATAAAGTCTACACCAACGTTCCTTTGGAAAGTTTCTTCAGGGAAATAACACGAAGACAATCTTCTTAACATATTTTTTTTTGTGAGCTATAACACAGAAACGTTCTTTCCGTTTTTTTTTATGATGTAAAAAGTACTTGGTTGAAGTATGCATTTGAATCTTTTTATCACAGTTGCCAGTTATAGCCAGTTCTTAGGAGATTTGATTTACAAGGGCTTTGCCAGCTAAGCAGCCAACAGTGCTTTATGCCAAAGTTCCTCTTCATGTTAGTAAGAACATGCACGTAATTATACGTGCAGAGTTACACTTTAATTTTTAACCCCTTTCTGTCTGAAAGAATTTTGACAGTCATCTGTTGCTGYGAGCTTCATGAATTGTGCTAACCAGCCAGTATGCATTTGAGAGAGAAAAGGCCGGGAAAAAAGCGCATAGATTAATCACGGCGCAGTGGTCAAAATCCTTATCCATAACTACATATGTTGTTCTTCTCTCTTCAGACAGTTCAGGAGAAGCTGTCAACATGAATGCTGCTGACAACGGGGTCAGCAGTCTCTGTGCAATATGTGGAGACAGAGCGACTGGAAAACATTATGGTGCTTCCAGTTGTGATGGATGCAAGGGTTTCTTCAGGCGCAGTATACGGAAAAGTCATGTTTATACATGCAGGTATATAAAAAGTTCACCCTGTGGCATTAAATTAATTAAGCAAAAATCATTTTCATGTCTTTTCAGATGATTCATAAATACATAGGGATATTTTCGGCTTTTTCTTAGAGGATTCTAGTCAATGCTTTTGATAAAGCGTTTCCTTTCATTCAAGACTGCTGAAGTTGATTGTTTATGAATGGAGTCTCTGAATTGGAATGTCTGTAAGATCATACACACTCCTAAATACAACATTTTAAATTAGTATTTACTCTCGTACAAGAGTCAGATTAATTGCTATGTCAGATTAATTGCTATCTTTATTTTTTACCTGTATGACATGTTAGCAAAATGATGATTGAAAAGTTGCTAGCAATGAAATTAGAATCAAGATAGTACTTTTTGAAAGTCTTAATTCTAGAAGATAGGCAGATTTTTTGCTATTATTTTTGCTCTGAATTATATTTAGGCTATCTTTGATAGATCCAAAATGGTTACACAGAGACATATCCTCAGGTGTGTTTCACTGGGGAAAATATGCTAATGTCACAGTTTCCAGATGCCCGCTGATGTCACTGATGTCATTACACCACCAAGGAGTTGTTTACTCTTTTATTTATGATTACAAAGGGCATCACCTGAAGAAGGAAAAAAAATCCCAAGTTTTGACACTACTGGCTTTGTGTTAAGTTTGATTTCTAATTGTTTTCTAACAATTCCTTTTTTTTTTTTTTTTTTTTTTTTTTTTTTTTTTTCCTTATGAGGGCAGTTTCTGAAAAGAAAATCTCATATTCTAAGAATCTTGGTTTAAAAACTACATCTGCACATCTTCCCACTTTGAAAGACACACTGCTCCTTTTAGTGAACATTTCCCTCCTGTCAGTCTGAGTGGCTGTCTGGTAACATCCGGATGTCTGACTGCCCAAATTGCCACAGTGCAGGTCAGTGTGCAGTGTTCAGGGCGATTGCTTCATGCATGCACAAAGAGTCCATAAGACGTGAGTTTTAAGCCATGCATGGAACAGATACAGAATGTATGCAGAACATATACTACTATGAGTTTAGACAGATCAATAAAAGAGAAATCTTGTAGGAATACCTTGTTGCTAGAAATTTTGTTCRCTACACTCTTTGTTGATTGCTCAATACTCACATGCTTAATACTCCAGTAAGGAAGTATCTCCCTTACAGACTTACTATGGATGACATACCTCTAAAAGGGTGTGAGAGACGCTGAGTAATGAATCCAAAAGGAGCTCTGGAAAACATAGATCGATTTTGCAGTTCATCTAAAGGTCTAAAACATGCACAAAGGGCAAAAGCAAATGGAGGGGAGGGAGATGTCTCATACATATTCCCCTGATGTGCACCTGTGTGTGTGCATGGGAGCTTGGATAGTTTTGATTCGGCCCCAAWTTTTTCTGAGCTGGAAGAAGCAAACTTTTGTGGTGTCATTCTCTATGTGTTGTTAGATAATCTTCCTCTCACTTCCTGTTTAGATTATCTTCTTAATGAGATAASATGTTAGTTCATTGGTTCCTCTTACAAAGAGTAAACCTTTCCAGTCAAAGTACTAGTTTCCCAGCTAAGAGCTTCTCAGTGCTGTTTAACATCATTTTCATTGACTGTCCTCTCTTTTTGCTGTTTGTAATTTTTTTCCTTTTTTTTTTCTTATTAAATACTCTTCTATGCAACTGGTTATTGGCCTATCTCATAGGTAAACTGAGGTGTAAATGATACACATAACTCCAAAACTTTTCACATATATTCCTGCAAAATGAAGAGAGAGGAAACACGTCTCAAGACCAAGTAATGAGAGAAAAAACGGAAGGAATTACGTAGTTATAGACGTTATTCTGACAGGCCGTATTACTTGGTTTCTTCTTCATAATCAGGGTACTGTTGTATTAATACTTTATATATTTACCCTTTCTTTTCTCTGACAGATTCAATCGGCAATGTATTGTTGACAAGGACAAAAGGAATCAATGCCGATATTGTCGTTTAAAAAAGTGTTTCCGAGCAGGAATGAAAAAAGAAGGTAATRGAGTCATTCATTATTTGATATAAAAAGATAAATAAGCTGAGTGGGTGTTAAAATTTAATGAAAATTCTTTAAAAAAGTAGGATAATTCAGTGAAAAAGTCACCTGTAGTGCCTTCATGATGAAGAAATTATTTTACTGATATAAAATATGCTTCATCTAATTTTCAGGTGGGTAAGCTGTTGTAAAACATGGACATTATCAAACTGAGGGTTTCAAAGTGAATTTGCAACTGTTTAATCCATTAATCTTGGCAATAAAACTATTTCTTTCCTAATTTTTTAACCATATGCCTGGAAATGTTCAAAAGGTAGAATTTTTATTTTTATTTTTATTTTTATTTGATACTTAAAATCTGTAGGTAGCATTTTGTTTGTCATTACCTACGTAATGACAGTCAATGCCAATTTACTGGTTCTTCCCTTCAACTTAAATGTTTGAAGTCTTTAAACCAAAGGAATGAGTGTGGTGCTGAGAGAAAAGTAGCAATGAGAATAGTGGAGGTGACTGTCAGTGGAGGATTCACATTAACTTTTAAATTTTCTAGATTAGGAACTAATATTTGAACATACGAAGATCGTTGCTTACGTATCTCCCTGACAGATATGAAGGAACATGGATGTCACAGTGATTCTCCTCTCAAAGTGGGAGGACCAGACCATCACAGGAGTAGAGCAATAGCAAAGGAAACTGTGTAGGAATATCACAGGGGATCTGGGGGCTTACTGGGCCTATTGTTTCATTGACAATTATGATATAGAGGAAAAGGGGAGCCTGACCTGGTTCAAACAGCACTCAGAAATGGTTTTCTTCACTAAACTTCTGTTTGCTGTCTCTTGCAACCTCTTGCTACTGATTGGTGAGAAACTAAAATAGATTTTGTCCTTGCATGGGGATATTCTTACCATAGTTATACTCACATTTCTGTGAAAAAGGTTGGCTAATTTTTGTGGAACAACTTGAACACATTTAAGCCCTTTGTATCTGAGCCATTAGAATCAGTAACATCTTCGATACATGTTATCATTCTGATAGGATGGAAAAGGGAGATCCTTGTTGTCCACAGGAGCCCTCAAACTTCTGCAAAAAGCAGAACTTCATAGACTTAAAAAAAACCTGGAATCACAGAATAATCTAACTCAGAAGGAACACCTGGAAGTCATCTAGTCTAGGACCCTGTTCAAAACAAAGCTAATTTCTAAGTCCAGTCAGGTTGCTCAAGACCCCATCAAGTCTAATTCAGACAGTCTGTAAAAAAGGAAATCTCACAGCCTCCCAGCTGCCTCTTCCAGTGTTTGACCACCRTCATGGTAAATAATTTTTTCCTTAAAGTTAATTGGAATTCCTCTTTTGCAATTAGTGTCCATTGCCTCTTGTCCTTTCACTGTGCACCTGAGAAGAGTCTGGCTCCAGTTGCTATAAACCACAGCAGTGAGATGCCTCATCCCCTTGGTTCGCTTTCCTGGCTAAACACATATGCCTCTCTCCACCTCACCTTGTACATCCTGTGATCCAGCCCCGCCATTACCTCTCTTGCCCTCTACTGGACTGTCCACAGTTTTTCTGTGTCTTTCATGTGCTTGGGAGCCCAAAACTGCACACAGTACTCCAGATGTGGTCTCGTTAGGGCCAAACAGAGAGAAATAATCTTTCCTGGACCTGCTAATGCAGCCCAAGTTGTGGTTAGCCAACACCATTACAAGGGCACAGTACTGACATGTTTATGAGGTGAAAATACGCATCCTGTACAAAACTTTTAACCTAATTTGCACAGTTCTGCTTCCTCCAGTCCCAGTACCACTTTTCCATTGTGTCCAAGCCATGTTTATTCAAGGCTTCTCAGTCCTAAAATAATTCCAGAGACTGAGCTGTAAATTGCAGTGCTTGCATGTTGTTGTCACATGTTGAAAGACATGYATGCTTCTCTACAGCATCAAGAAATGTCTCATGGCATAAGCAAAGCATAGTATATATGATATATTCTCAGCTTGTTTCTTGTAGGAAGGGTGAAAAATGCTTCAACTGGTGGAGGCTACTCWACATCTTTTTCATTAGATATCCCTCTTCCTCGTAAAGTCTCTATTTAAGGTAGTTTTAGCCTGTATAGACAAAAAGGCTATCACAGGACAGACAAWCCAGTCTGCATAAACAAGAGAAAATTCAACATTTCCCTATGATTCTGAAAATGATTCCACTACAGATTTTCACTAGTGACTGTCAGAATAGCTTGCTATTTTCCTAATGCTAATCAGTGCTGACCTTATTTTAATTATCTACATAGCACTTAGCTACTGAGATTGGAAGTGAATGGTTTCTGTTTCTCCATTCATCTAAAAAAGGTTTTTTGCTTCATCTCTACATGAACATTTATCAATTTATGTTTATCACTGCAAAACTGTTATTATTATGACTTAAATAAAAGGCCCATTAGTGAACATCCTCTGCAAAAGTTCTAAGAAGCTCTGGAATACAGTAAGCACATTGTTCAGATAAACCCTGAGAACTGTTCACTGCCTAGAGGGTTTTTTTTTTTTTTTTTTTTTTAATTGAAGCCTTTGGTACTACTCCTAAATTCTGTAATACAGATTGTTTCCCACAAAACAACAAACATACCTTTGGAAATAAAACTGTGCTCTCCAAAGATGATGAGATTCCTTGTGCAATAAAAAGATTTTGATCAGCACAATTCTGTGTTTGTTTTGTTTCTTTTCTTTTTTTTCCCCTTGGCCTAACCTTGGTCATGATTTAAGTTTTAGAAAAATCTGAATGATAATTTTATTTTTAATTCTTCCTTGAATTAAAGCCTTCCCTGAAGCAAGCCTTGTTGCTTGTTCATTCCTTATCCACAGTCTTTTCAATTACAATTTTTGGACCCAATAAGGAAAAACTTACCTGCCTGTATCTTTTTGGTGATTTTTTTCTTTTTTTGACTTTGTTAATATTCTGTAAACAGACTTGGAATGCAGTGTCCCTGAGGACTGCATGAGATTACAGCCTTAAAATTATCTTACTAGTGGATTAAGTTCATCATTCATTTCTGTTCCAGTGTTTCTCACAAGAAAGCAGGAGTAGGTCTTTCAGGGTTTCTCCGGTTCAGACATTTTGTCGGTGGTGGTGCTGTAYCTCTTGACCTATTCAGCAATCTGGAGATGTCTATTTCTACACAAAACCTCATTAATTAAAGTGGGCAGAATGGCAAAACAAGCAAATGACAGAATGTGGTCATGTTCAAAGGAAGAAAGATGGGGTTGTGTTGTAAAAAAGCCAGTCCACAAAAGTGTTGATTATTCTGTATCTATCTATAATCAGTTCTACATAGTTTTACAGRCAAATATTGTCATGTGGGTAAGGATCATAAATATCTATTGTCATTCCTTCTCCTTACTCGGACCTAAAAACACAAGGTCTTTCTTGGATGTCATACTTTTTGATWTCTATAGTGATATAGTAAATATTGGACATGATATTGTGTAGCACTGTCTACAAATCAATAAATCAGATAACTATTCTTTTTCAGCTGTACAAAATGAACGGGACAGGATAAGTACAAGAAGAAACACTTTCGATGGCTGCAACATTCCCTCTATCAGYACACTGTCACAAGCTGAGACACTCTCCCGTCAGGTACTGAGAGCTATCATAGCATTATTTAATGACTTTAAGACAGTTTTTCCTATAGTTAAATATTTTTCAGTTTCTCATTGTGTTAATTATAATTATTGAGAATACTTGGATATTTTTCTTCAAAATGCACACAACTTCCTCTTCCTGGTGGAAGAATGAGTAGTAGAATACATTTTTAAAACAAAGTCAATAAAGAAATTCTACTTTTGTCTGGGACAATATATCCTAGGCACCTTCCTTAATAAAGCTTTATAATCTTACTGCTTTTAAATCAGTTGCTGTCTYAGGCAGCTGGTGACATCTATGTATTCCTTAAAGTTGAATTTTCCATGAAACATTAGGGAAAAATTGTCCAAAGTCATTACTTTTCAAAGGGGTGTGGACACTCATTTCCTTATATTCTTCTGAAAATCCCATTTTTAATATCCTTCAACATTATAAGTAGGGCAAACAGAAGTGTTCCAACTGCAGAGTCTATTCACATCTCACTTTTAAATTTTCTTTGTCTCATATGAGGTTGATTTTCCCTTTTTTTCCCCTCCCTATTCAGTCAACTGCTGAACGGAACAGTCTCCAGTCCTTTTCTGCAACTCAGATAAATAATGGTCATTGATTCTGCATTCTTGCACCTCTTGCTAACTTACTTAGAATTTAACTGCCACCTTTATGATTTCATGCTGACTGATTTACAAACCCCCAAATGTTTTGTAATCTTGTGCTTTATCAGCCTCTCTCCCAAGGTGGAACTGTCTCTAAAAGAATTGATACAGGAATTACTGTGTGATATTCTCCGGCACATATTATATGTCAGGGCTGTCTAGATGATCATAATGTTCCTTCCTACCCTTCATACCTATAGAGAATCTATTTTTACCTCCTTAGTAATTCTTTGAACTTGCTTATTGTGCTTGTTTTGTGTTACCCCCTTAATCATCTCCAGCTGACATATGCACTTCAGGAATAAGAACTATCTTAAACAGAATCACTTCTTCAGCCTTTCCTGCTGCAAAGAGCGTTTAAGTCAGTAGATTCCTGGCCTAAAACATCACCTTGCATATATGAAATGCTGTATGCTTATTATTTGGTTATATTGTGGTAGGAGAGAATTGTTCTCCATATACCAAACAAATATGAAAGTACAGTCTTGGCCTCAAGGACTAAGAGGTGACATTAACAGGGTGGGAAAGTAAAGTCTTAAAATTATGTTTTTCTCTCAGTCAGTAGGCTTATAGGCTGAGTTTAATCATGAGGAGAGACTTGGAGGAGATTTGTCACCGTTCTGGCCAAATCCTTCAGCTGTGAGAAATAAGCAAAATGGTGTCATTTTTCCCTTTTTAAACTTCCATATGAAAGTAGAGGACATAAATGATTTTGTCTCTGAAGATATCTTACAAGAGTAAATTGTATGAGTTCTTCTACTACAGACTGAAGAGGAGCTTCCAGGATTACACAAATATGAAAGGGACATGCTGGAATCGTGCAGCAGCAAAGATGTATGTCACTGACGGTCTCAGAAGAATAGGGATATAGTGCTACAGCATAACGTTCATCAAGTCAGCGGCTTCCACGATGCTCCCAAGAAAAGAGGGACACGCTAAAACTGTAGAGAAAGAGGAAGATGAATGTTCATAGCTTCATCTCCTTGTGTAGTGATGCAACCTTAGGAGTTCATAGTGGGCTTCTATGTCAGTCATCCAATGAATCCCTGTAAAAAATTCACCAAGTAATTTCAGAGCAAAGATCATACTGTGTCCTATAGATATAATTTATAAAGATACATACCTTAAAAGATATTGAATGATGGAGAATGTATTAAGCTCATAAGGCAGTAATTCTAATGATTAAACAAACTGGCTATTCTTTGCCATCTGGAATTAACTTCGAGTTGGTGCACTTTGCTATGTTTTTTTGTGATAGATTAGAGAGCCTTGTRCTATCAGAACCCTCTTTGTAGGTTTTTTTGAATCATGATCAAGACTCCTCGTACTCTCCTGGAAAAAAGTGAAATTTCTTTGCTCTTTTACTATACTGCAGGTTTTCTAAGCCAAATCATTCTAGTAGCACTTACCTGAATGATATTCATTTTTTTTCAATTTCCTTTCAGTACAATATGTGCCAAAAATGAGTTGATGATTACAACAGGAATTTCACAAATGCACTGTCTACAAAGACACAATACCTCTAACCTTTTCCTACATGATAACCTTTCTATATGTCTGAGGACTTTTCACCTGCTACCTTCCTATGGATTCCACTGGAGGGRTTTAACATGGATCTGAAAGTGAGCAGGATCTGGCAGGAATTAACCTAAATAGCATCAACTATCCTGCAATTTGGAGGGACACAGTACTGGAAGACCAAACTATTTTTTTTGGATAATCAAGCCACAGCATTTCCTAAGGATACTTTATTAAAAAGTCTGTAGGGTAAAATTCAGTTTCGTAGGCCCTGTGCACGTGTTTTTGTTTGTTTGTTTGTTTGTTTGTTTGTTTTTCCCCTGATATGATAGAGCAAGGATGTATCTAACTGTAATGTGACCTCCTCTTCTCAAACCTGGTTTTATCTTAAGTTGCCTTGCCTGCCTGCCTGCCTGGCTTAAAACAAGCCTGGTATCCTTGAAAGGTCATTAAGAATTTCAGGATTTGGCTCAGTAATTTTATCAAAACTTCAGCCTCTGAAGGATATTATGCTCTTATTTCACAGAACACTATGCATTGCAGRTGTCCTGATGTACATTTATGTTCACTGCATTCCCAGAAATATCTGAGGCCTCAGTCTATATTGTTGCTTCATCACTACACATCATTCTTCTCTAGGCATTAAAAAGCCCCTATTTTACCTTCTGATGTTAATTATTCTTACGTTTTCAGTGAAAGAATATCCTACTCCTCTCTTGCTTCCCTTAACTTTATTGCAAGTCCCTACGAGTCCTTTCTAAACTGAGGTCAGTCAGTTTAAAAGCAAACAAAAAAAATCTTCCTTTCCCTCACCCCCAAAATAGTGAGAACTTTGGTGTCTCTAAAAATAATATCTTGCAGTGGAAAATCTTAACATAGTTTAATATGCACTGATAATAATGATAAATACAGTTTTATAATTTACATTCAGACTAATGGTTTGCATGGTCAAGGAATTTCCCAATAGTTTGCATGTGTTACTGATGTGATTTTTCTCAAATACACGGTTAACCAGTGAAAATGCAGTTATATAAAATYTAACATTGTTCATTTTTCTCTCTCAACATGGCCAGATCTCAGTCTCCAGTCCTGGTGCTAGCACTGACATAAATGTTAAGAAAATTGCTGGTATTAGTGATGTCTGTGAATCTATGAAGCAACAACTTTTGGTCCTTGTGGAATGGGCTAAATATATTCCAGGCTTCTGTGAATTGCCATTGGATGATCAGGTATAGAAGGAGACCAATGTGGGAACTTTAATTACTGTTCTATTATTTTTGCAATATTTAAAATTATTTGTAAACACTCGTTTTTTTGTCAGATCAAATAGAACTGGGTGTTAAGCCTCTATTTTAAAAATACTTTGAAATAAGACCATCACACAAAAATAGAATTTAACAAATTGGACCTAGCATGTTAAAAATAAGGAAGCAAATCTTCTGCAAACCAGTGTGTCTTTCAATGCTTTGTGCTTTCTGGATTTTTTTAGAAAGAGAAATATAAAGCTAGAGGCAAAAATGAAAAAAAAAAATCCTGTAAAAATAACATCTTTTTTTCCAACCTTGCAAAACATTTATTTCATGTTCACCTTTCATTGTGGTAAGTTTTTAGTCAGCATGCTATTTAATTTGAAGCATGTTTTCTGCAAAAAATAAAACCCATTAAAATCTTGAGCAAATGCCAAACATATATTGATGACAATCTATAGCAAATAATCTTTCATATAATATAATACACTAAAATTATATTACATGTAACAAGAACAGAGAGAGAAATATAGTCTAACTTTGAAGATTCTTAAGGATTTTTATGACAGAGGTCTGACATATCACCACCTCCGTGATACACCAAATGTTCACAGGCTTTCAGAGTAAATTATAGTGAGACATTCAGAACCTCTGTCTTCGTGTTGCAGTAAGCAGTTCTGTCACTAGCCAGCTGGGCAGAAGGTTAATTCATGGCTCCGAATCTCCTGATTCGGGTGCTCTGAAATCCTTTTCAGCTTGAAAATAACTCTATTAAATGGCATGGTGTAATTTCTCCTCTTTGTCTCTTCAGTCTCTCATTTTTTAGCAAATTCTTGTGAAGAAGGTTGGATCACCCATGATTTTGAGACTCAAGCTTAGATCATTCACTCTTACACTCTTAAAGAATATAGAAATGTTTCAGATCACAGGAGACCTCTCAGATTAGGATCTTGATGATGCCTTTGCAGATTCACAGAATATAAGATTTGTGCCCAAGCTCAGGAGAGTGGAACAAATTAAAAATCTATTGTTCGTGTAAAAGAAATATTGCTTGATCTTTAAATGTCAGATTTCCAAAAGGGCAACAAAAGCAAGCAATAAATATTGCTCTTTTTACAAGCTAAGATGGCATGAAGGAATGGGAAAACGATCAGGCCTCGTGAAAAAGTTAGTGTCTGTATTTTTTAAGAAAAAATGAAAAAAAATATATGTATAAGCTTAAAAGGAAATAACTAACGATTTAGGCTGAAAAACACATCAATATTGTTTAAAGAATACATATGGTGAAATATTTCCAAACTTTAAGTACCTTAGAAAACCTGATACTTTRTTACATAGGAATTAAAACAAATGATACTTTTGTGTTTGTGATAAACTCTTTCTAATAAGCATTATGCATTTAGCTATCCAATAAACTGTCTGGTTTTGAGCAAATGATTCCTGACCTTGAAATCAACCTGATTCACAAATCATGAAGCAAGCCACAACAGATAAATTAACTYATGTTGAAAAATCTTAACATATCACAGAATCACAGAATAGTTTATAAATTTAGGAAATTACTTGCCAAAAAAAAAGAAGTTCCATGATAAAATAGAGGTCAGCAAGCTTTAAGAAGACGTTGAAAACACAGGGAACTAACTAAATGACAGAGCAAGCTAGTGACCATATTTTCAACTGCCTTCCTGATATGAATCAAGTTTTTTCTTTGTTGACTGTTGTGGATAATTTAGCATATCTGGCTTTGTTGGGAAAAAAAAACATTTTAAGTAAAAACATCACAGGTTTTTGTTCAAAGTGAGAAAAAAATGAAATATTGGTAATGCAGAATTTAACATAATGGTTCATTCTAGCCCACGGGAGACTTTAGTATCAACTTACCATTCCAGAACAAACTTTGTTGAGGAAATAAGCATTAAGAAATAAATGCAAATATTGCATTTATTGAAAAGTGCTTTGCAAACTGTATGTTTAAAGTCTAGACCAAATGGTAGAAGCGACAAAGTATGACAATTTAATTTTACTGTACTATTAATACARTGTTACAAAGAGAAAGTTTTTACATTCACTTATATTATTCCCTTTATGTTCACTGTAACATACACGCTCATTTCTCTTGTCCCAGTTGGAACTTATTGTTTTATCCTCTAATGAATGTGCTGTTTTCTTCTAAGGTTGCCCTGCTAAGAGCRCATGCTGGGGAACACCTGTTGCTTGGAGCAGCAAAACGGTCCATGGGGTATAAAGACATTTTACTTTTAGGTAAATATTGGTTTTGTTTTAATTAGTAATAATGATAGTATATTATGCTAGCAACCATGTAATCATGTAAGTGGGACAACTGTTCTGGCATAACCAAAGCAATGCATTCTGTGGATGTTAAATAGTTATTAATGACATCATGTCATATGCTGTGTTTCAGCAAAAGCAGATGGACAGTTTCCTGTGGATGCAGACTGGAAAAGGTTCATTGGCTCGTTCTTGGCAAAATGTCTCCTTATGTTAGCATCTTCTCTGGCACCTTTCTCACACTAAAAATAAATGAGAAACCTTCATTTAAGAGGGGAACAGTCAACCTGTGGCTCATGTGCTGAGTTCAGTCTTGGTGAAAAGTGTTCATCTGACTCTTTCCCACAAGCCCTTCTGTCATTGCCGCAGAAGAGGCTGCAGAGTGGAAGAACTGTTCGGGTACAGTTCCCTGTAACTCTCTGTCCCTTGCCGATCCCCATGTGACCATAACAGAAACAGCCCACGAGCCCCAGCCATGTGAGCGCWGTGCACATGCATGGCACCGCGATACCAGGCTGAGAGCGTGCCTGTCCGTAGAAGGGGACGCCGCCACACGGAGGATGTTCGTGCAACGGAGATGCAGAGTCATGTGATGAGATGTGTGCCTGTGTGCATAGCAGCGTGGTGGATGCTTAACCAGTCTTTTGCTAGCACTGCCTGACAGTACTCTGTCAGTCTGAATGTACCCTGCCAAAAAGGTTTTGATTAAACATACGCACTACTTTGGCTGTCATGTGAGAAAGTGTGTAGGTCTTCTTGGACAGGATCTTTGATCCAAGCCAAGAGTATGCAGAATATGGACTCAGACTAGTTTCTTCACTTGTACTGTGGTACAAAGTATTCTCCCCTGCTAGTTCTACTTCCTTTTCAGATCTGCCTTTTCATAGCTCTAAATCAACTTGAATTACTTTTACACGTACCATAATATTGAAGGGACAGGAAAGGCTTACTCTGGAGATTTTACTTGCATCAGCAATCTTTTAAACTTAAAAAATTTAAAGATTTTTTTTTATCTAGTTCTTTCCTTAGATGCAGTTTTATTGACAGAATTTGCAAAAAAGAAAAAAAGAAATGTTTATGGTTTTATTGGGACTAACATGCAGTAAGGGAAAATAATGAGCGATTAATAACAAGATATTTATAGTCAGCATCACCAAGGTAAATATATACCACCAGAAGAAACAATATGAGGTACTAAGRCTTATTTCTGGAACTCAGAGGTAGACATCTGTATAGCTCTGTATAGAGTCATTTTGGCATGAATTCTTTTAACATTATGATTGACTTTTCTTCTTGAGAACTGTTTTGTGGCTTTTAGAAACTCTGTTGCTTTCCCAGTGGACAGATGTAGAATAAAGATGCCATGATGATATCACACCAAAATGAAAATTTAAAATGAAATTAGCAGGGAAAATTCATTCTTTACTGAAAATTTTGTGGTGCTTCTAAACTTTATTAGGAGTAACAGAAGCATGTTAGAAAAACACATTACTGACATCTTTTCTGAAGGAAAGCTTCTTTGTCCAGTGACAGATTCTAGTCAATCATCCTAGGACATATTATTTTTATAAGGGAAGAAGAAATTTAAAATCAGTTTGATGCTATATATCTTTTACCTAGGCATGAAGGCCTACTTCATCCATGTTTGTGCATTCAAATAGTGATCTCAGTCCTATAGACTAATCAGGACATGGTAACATATTCATATGCACAGTTTATTTTTATGTTGAGAAATGTATTTTGCCCATATACTGTATTTTCAAAATAACAGTTTTACATGGTATGAAAGAGAGTTATTGCATGAAAAAAATAATGATGTTCAACAATTTTGATTATGTAAAATGAAACATGGTTTTGAAAATGTACTTCATCACTTTACATCTAAATGTTTATGAGATAACARTCTGAATATTGTTCTCTCATTTTTTCTCTTCAAGGTAACAATTACATAATCCATCGCAACAGTTCTGAAGTGGAGATCAGCCGAGTAGCAAATCGGATTCTGGATGAACTAGTTCGACCTTTCCAGGAAATTCAAATAGATGACAATGAGTATGCTTGCTTGAAAGCAATTGTGTTTTTTGATCCAGGTATGTTTTCCAAAACATTTTTCAGAATTATTGTGCATGTGATTACAATGAAAATAATTATTGTTGATGTAGCATTACTCACATTGCCTAGTATCTAGCTGGATGGAAAAAAGAGAAAAAGAAAAGTAAAAGAAACCTAAGATGATCCTCCCAAATCATAACATGTTTTGACCTGATTCTTTTCTAATTTTTAAGATGCAAAGGGCCTGAGTAATCCAATCAAGATTAAGAACATGAGATTCCAAGTCCAGATCAGTTTAGAGGATTACATCAATGACCGTCAGTATGACTCCCGAGGAAGGTTTGGAGAACTTCTGCTTCTATTGCCTACACTCCAGAGCATCACTTGGCAAATGATTGAGCAAATACAACTTGTCAAACTATTTGGAATTGTTAAAATTGACAGTTTACTTCAGGAAATGTTACTGGGAGGTAAGTTAACAACTTTTTTAATTTATCATATTATGTTAAATTTACCATATTGGGGAACTGAGGGAATCGTGATGTAAGCATTGCAACCACTGGCCAGTTGACTGAGCTTTGGAGTCACATAATTGTTGATTAAAGCTCTCTAGTCCTGGCTACTCATTGTTTCCTCACTCCTACGTCCTCAACTTGTGCTGTGCATTTCTAAGACATTGCTGGTTACCTAGACATACAGTTCCCTAGGCAGACTGAAGAATCCATACAAATATTTCATGAAATCCCATATTAATGCAGTCAAAGCAATGAAAATAAACACACTACTTAATATGGTTGAAGTCTGGTTAAATTGTTTAATGAATACCCAGAGGCAATTATTCAAATTACCAATCAAAATATTTGCTCTAGAGAAATGTAATTACTGCAGTATAATTTGCTGACAGCAACATGCTATTTTGAATTGATATGTGCTCATGTTATTTTTGCAGGTACTTCTAATGATGCCAGTCATCTACATCATCCAGTACATCCTCACTTAGCCCAGGATCCATTAACTGGCCAAACTGTCCTCATAAGTTCAATGTCTGCTCCTGTACATGCAGAACAGATTTGTAAGTAATTGCAGGTTAGCCTTCTGTCATAACATTTCACTGTTACATTTAAATATATTAATTAAAATGGTGGCCTGTCAATGCTTGTAGAATTATTTCATTGTCATTCTTAGTATTAAAATAATTGTGCACTAAAAGCATATGCATATAAACATGTTAAACAAGAAGCTTGACTTAAATTTAATTTAGTTTTTAAAGTTTGTCACCATTCTGATTTTATTATTGGTTTCACATGCACGGTTTTTAATAAACTAAGAATTCTGATAATTCAAATGACCTATTTACCTAACACGACAAATGTAAAAAAAACTTAGTTTGGGGGCATTAGCATGTATATATGCATGTAAATTAAGACAGAATATAATCATTCATAATTGTCTCTGAATTCTTTTTCAGCAACTCCTGAAACTCCATTACCTTCCCCTCCTCAGGGCTCTGGGCAAGAGTACAAAATGTCCACAAATCAGGCTTCAGTCATTGCACAGCAATCTATTKTGAAACAAAAAACATTGTGATAATGTTTCTCTCTCTCTCTCTCCAATCCCTCCTTTCCTCCTTCCATCCTTTTTATGCACTAGACAAATTGTTAGGACACTTGCACATTTAATATCTCAGGATGATAAAGGAGATTATTGCCTCAGCAGCCACTACTGCAGGTGTTTCTCATGACTTTTCTTTCATGATTCAGAAAGTAATACTGTTCTCACTGCAGCATACAACTGTAACTGTGGGTACTGCAGTCTGAGAAATATGTATAGAAGTTGATATTATTTTTAGATCTTTTAACTGCACAGATTCATTTTTTATTTCCTATTTTAGTTGTCATCTTAATATTATTGTTTTAGATGTGTATATAATTTTTTTCATTGTGACTGAACTGGTTAGCGCTTGTTTAGCTGTGAATAGTAGACATGAAAAAGTGGGTTAATCAAACACAAGCCAAGATTCCATTAATAATAAAACAGTAAAAGTAGATGTATTAAATAAAAAGGAGAAAATACTTAATGGACAGAAATACTCAATTCATTTTAAAAATTGTGATATGAAAGAACTGTGTTCTTCAACTGAAATTTCAACAAAAGGTTTGGATGTGCTAAATAAAATTTTCCTATCCTAATCTATTTGTTTGAATGAATCAAAGGGCCTGCTACATGCAAATATACTTGAGGTTTTGCACACCCAATAATGTCTATATTAGTCAATTAAACAGTACCATGACATGGGTGCAGGCATTGGTAGGCTAGCATTTATATTGTTAAATTGTTAGAATGGGACCTGTTATGCTTTTGGTCAGGACTAACTAATGCTCTCCTAGTTTTGGGGCATGCTTTGTGAATTAGRCCAGTCTAGGGACACTTTTCACTAGGCACTTTGGGCATGGCTGCCTTTCTTTTGGGGCTCAGAGAGTATAACAGTATGAATATGTTCAAACCATACCGCTTGACCTCAGGGCTGGAGAGTAGACTTTCTACTGTTTAATTTGCTAGTGAAAATGTAGCCATGATGTTTATTTGCCTAGCAGGCTGGCAAAAGCATGTTTTAGTAGTCACTCTGAACTTTACATACAGGGTAGTTATAATTATATAGTTCATATATATCTGGAGAGATACAACAAAGTGGCAAACACACAAAAGTTTAGCTGCCTATGTTYCTGTTTTGAGCCACAGTATTTCAAGCCAGAAAACAACACACAGATTAATTAGTCCTTGGATTTCAAACTCTTAGTTTTCAGAAGCTTACGATGAACCCTCTATTTAACATGATGAGCCCCCTTCTGCTCCTCTTCCTCTCCAGTTTGGAGAGATCCAGCCGTGACTATTCTGTGTCTGGAGTCTATAAAATCCCATGTAGATTTGTGCCCTCTGTGGATTTCACAAAGACCTTGTGGCACATGCTCACTTGGGCATRTGTCCACTCATAGCTAGAATTTGTGAAAATGATCTAGTCTGATGTATAAAGTGATTCTATACAATATGGATGTCATAAGAAAATCACCACTTTGCACATTTTATTTATTCTGGACGGCAATGATTTTCCCCTTGTGCTTTAAAGTAAACATTGTTCCCAGAAGCTGGGAACACCAGGGGAACAGGGAAGACATTTTGTGGTTTGCTGAACTATTGAAATGAAAACAAACAAACAGACAAAAAAAAAATCCACACTGGAATTAAAAATCCTACAAGGTGAGATGTTGATCATCCTAAGTCAGACACCTGCATTAATCATAGCATCAGAAGTTCATACATCTACCATAGCATAATTAAGCCTATGGCTTTTAAAGTTATTCAGGCAAGCTAATATGATTCTAGAGATATGTTTTTGCAGAGGGGAAACTCAACAGAGTAAATGCTGTGCTCATCTGAACATTCAAAAGACTTTAATAGGAATACACTTGCCATCAGGTAGATGCTGTGTTTCTTTAGATTATTTTGAAGAAGTTGCTTTTGAACTTAAATCTGCATATAGTAGCTCYTAATATTTACCTTTCTCCTTTTAGAGAATGTTTTTTGTTTTGTAGAGTGTTTTTCTTTTTGCTGGTTACTTTTTTTTTCTTTTTTTTTCTTTTTCTTTTTTTTTGCCAACACATTTCTCCTTTTTCAAGGCTTTTTTAGCAGGAGTTTTTATGACAGAATAAAGTACCAAAGTTTTGCCGTTAACTTTAGGAGGATCAGGACTGAGCTATTTTTACAAGTAGGCCACCAAAGCTTTTTAATGAAACACATAAAGCATGCATGAAAGCTAACTGAGTGAGTTCACTTTGTGTATCTGTTGTAGGAAGAGTGTTTGTCCCCAGCTGGATCTGCGTGCCTTTACTGCATTGGGTTAATTAAGTCAGATGTGTAAATACAGTGGTATTTTTCTGCCTTAAGACATTTGACTGCAAATAAAGCTGGTCCATTAGTTGGCTACCTATGCCTTATATAAGCAATGCATAGAATAGCTTACTGGGTTTAGTTTTCACACTGTAATTTAGATATCAGATATACAAGAAAATGGTTTCACACACTGCCAAAATGTACTAGATGAAACATACTTTAGTATTTTACCTTACTAAGAGCTGGTATCTATTTTGTATGGTATACTACATTTTTGAATAAGAACACCACTGTAATTTATTGGGAAAGCTGATTTATTTTATAAATGTAACATTATTTTTGTAAATGTAATTATGCAAAATCAAAAATGATTAGCTTTGTTAAATATTAAATTATAATAAGATGTAACATTATATGTTTGAATTCTGATACCAAGTTTTTGTGTTGAATATTTGGAATAGAAATGGTTGCTGGAAATGTTTCAAATGGACTGTTTTTCATCAAAGCTCAATAAAGAAAAATGAACGATCTAAATGTCACATTTGCCTTTTGGTAATTTTTTTACTATTTAGATAAACATTTATGATGTTTTATATTGTTTATAAGTATACAAGTAAGTATACAAGAAGGAAGAAAAGATGGGCTGCACAGATCTGACCATGCCACCAATTCCATGGCAACGCGAGAACTTCTGCAGTAGAAATGTGAGCTTGGACAGCTTTTCTCGGTAGGCATTTGTGTTCTAGCCTGTCATTTGTTCACTAAAAATTTGGAATAGCTGATTCATTTGCATTTTTTCTTGAGTAGGTCATCAAACACACCCTAGCAACTTTGTATGCCCCCAGATGCCCACAGACAGCTCGCTGGGGAGGGAGAGCAGCATGCCTTCTGCAGCAGTGCTCTAAGACCCTCTTTTAAGAATTATTTAAATACATTCCCTATCAATGGGTACCAGTGGCATAGGAAGGCTGATTGGGCCCTTGCACTGAGAATAAAATGGGACCTTCTGTCTAGCCCACTGCAGTGCTTGTTGTTTCTGATACCCTTTTTGTCATAGCAGCTTGTTCCCTGTGGTGCTGCTGAACCTGCCAGTCACACCGCCTGCATATTTTTGTGTCCTGACCACTTTTCCTGAAGCAGCTCTGCAAATTCAGTGGTTATGGAAGCACTGCAAGACAGGGAGCATCCAACTGATGATGGCCAGGAGCACAGCAAAGTGATCATAGTGTCAGCTGATCCATTATGCTAATTTAACGGGGTTTTTTTAAATGCTTGTCCTAGGCTGCCTGACATGAGATAAAAAAAAATACGTTTTTGTTTATATATGAATAAGATCTAAATTAGAGGCAATGTCTGAATTTGATACAACTTTGTAGAAAAGACAACCGTTGGAGTTGGCAATGCCACTTTGATCTGTCACCTCAAGAACTGGTATCAACCATAACTGAAGCATTTTGTCTGTGAAGTGCTTGTGCCTCCTATTAGAATGATCTCTATTTCCTATCTGTTTGAATAAAACAACTAAACAAGTTGGGTTACAACTGCTGTCAAGCTAGAAGTATGCCAAGTTCATAGACACTCAGTTTTGAGATCATACTAATACTTTTCTTTTTTTCTTTTTTTTTTTTTTTTAATCTATGCATTTCTCTGCACGGAAATGAAATAGCACATCTTGTTACATTTTGAACAGCAAGCAGTTTTTTATCTGTTTTTTGATCCTCTCACAATTGAGTGAATTTTCATGAATATGAGAACCCAACAAAGAATCATACTTTTCAGATGTCTGTCTTTTGTAATTTCAATAATGCAAGCATATAAACATAGAGTCTCTGCATTAAGAAGCAAAGGTAATCTTACTAAATTAGTTTGTTCAAGGTATTTCCAACATCTATTCCAAGATATAATTAAGATTACCATGGCTCAAGACTAATCTGCTGTAGTTTCCAAAAAGTGTAGCAGATAGCCATTCCAATAGAGGATAAGAATTTGTTGTATAAAATTTTTCATTGTCATATTAGATTTTTAATGAGCATTAGTTTTGATCAGAAATGTAATAAAAGGGCAGAATACTCTATCATATGCAGACAGATGTATTAAAAAATAATAAACTTTACATATTTAATTTATACACTATGAGGTAGACTTTTCTCTTGCAACATAAACATTAATATCTGTTTTAATCTTTGGASCAAAAACCACAATGTAACTGTATCATAATCTATGCTCTTTTTAATTCTCTTTTGTTTTTTGAAAGTTGATTAAAATTGGATCATGTGATTAAATATAGAGGCAGATATTCCATCCCTGTGACATTGTATCTGTTCAGCGACTGACAGCCTGAGCTGCTGCTCATTAACCTAAAAATAATTTGAAAATGAAAATAGGGACAGCATCCTTCTGCAAAGCAAGAGTGGAAGCCACATCTCCCTCATCTTGAAAAGAGCACTATTGGAGTCTTCAGTGGTTGGCCTACAGAAAGAAACATCCGTTTAAGGAGAAATTTGCACTTTAAAGTTAGGGGGAATAGTTGGAAAAAAATCCCTTAAAAACAAACTGTTACTTATCTCAAGGGTACCCAGTTATGGAGTATCAGTTCAAGAAGGATTGATGAGCACAGAAAAACAGTCAGTCAAGGAACTAACACAGCATTATTGCCTTTTGTAATGACTCTGGAGGCATATGAATTTGTGAAAGAGAGTATTTCTTTTCTGTGTACAGAACAAGCATCAGGGCATCAAGAACCTCCTCAGACAATGAAATTTACACACATAAAAATCATAATAATTCATAAAAATATTTGAAATAATTCAATATATAGATTTTATACAAGTCAATCTTTCTGATATTTTGAGTACCATTTCAAGATTTTAAGTCCTTGGAATTGACCATTTATGTCAGATGTCATCTCTGTGTTCTGTGTTCTGTCTGATGAGGGAAAAAATTAAGCATTAGAAGGCTAAAAGAAAAAAACAAACAAAAAAAAAAAGGGAATTCTCAGACCCAAGGAAAATGACTCGTTCCACACTCTAAATAGACCCACGTGACCTACTTCAACTAAAGATGTTAATGGAACTATTTGCTCAAATTATTGTGTTCAGTCCTAATAATATTGCTTACTGGTGATAATGGTTCTTTAGTGTAATAACTATTAATTGTATTACTCTGCCTTCTCTCTCACCTGAACCTTATCTCTCCTAGAATAAGAGCTCTTATTTATTTATAGCTTAATTTATTTTGAGTCCTGTGTCTGAGAATCCTTGAACCCATCAAGCCTACAGCACTTGTGTTGTCACAGCTACTAACCCTGATTCACTTGAGCTATGCTGAGTTTTCTGGAGCAAATAAGCACTTATTAGAATGGCTAGAAAGACAGAGTAAGAGAAAATAACAGCAGATTTAAAAGGAGGCAGTGCTTCCTGCTATTTCTCTTACTCACTGCTACTGAACACACTGTCTACTACTTACGACCTCTGAACATGTTAGCTACTGCCTCACGTCACAGGAGACCTCTCCATGGATGCACTGTGTGCCATGTCATGCCCTGTTGGGAGYCCATTGCATGATGGAAATCTTAGGGGTCCCAGCATCTGAAAGGACATAAGATGATCTATCCTCTTTTTCCTTCTTGTGTTAGGTCCAATAAACAGTATTTCAAACAGTACCTTACAGAGTCTGAGTGCCTGTCTTAAGCCATCATATGTTCTTTATGTATCATAAAGAATAACTAGCCTTGCTGTCTTGCACCCATGCACAGCAGAGACATATGGTCACCACACAAAGGTCTACATGTTGCCACTCACTTTCTATACGCAAACTACATCTGTATTGGTATGGCGGTGTTTGGAAGAATGTGAGCAGCTCAGTTAACTCATACCATTCTTTTATTTAAGGAGCTTTACTGTATAAATCATCCTTCRTCTCTTTGCATAAATGTATCAATCATCCTGTGTCTCTTTATACTTTATTTCATTCCTAAATACTGATGCTAAAGTACCAGTAAAATGTAACGTTTGGACAAGATCCTTAGCTGATGCATTTCATTTTATCTCTTACTTATCCTGCTAAAATCAATTTTCAATGATACTCATTTTCTAGGAACAATGAATTTTATTACAAGATGGTCTAAGATTTTAATCCAAGATTATGATGTGTGGCTATGTGAAGGTAACAAGGAATACCAATATTACTGYAAAGGAGACATCATTATAGCCTGAGTGTTTGCAACAATGCTTACAAGTCTCCTCTGAAGTTCTGCAATTTGGGTGCAATGTGTATTACAGGTTAATCCCCAGTACACACAAACCAATTCACCAATTTAAACCTCATTATCTCATGTCGCTCTGCTTTATACTACAGCTAGCACACAAGACAAAGCTATGCCCTGTGTCCACTGTCATTTGCTTTATATATGGAGACACTGAGAGTTATTTGTTGACCTTTGAAGTAGTGTGTCAAGCTCCTTTAATATTCTTTCATTTCAGATGATGAGGGATACAACTGAGAGTGCTCAGTCAGTCCCATGTGACTTGTGTCCTCTGTGGTAATGAGGCTAAGTGGTGCAGATGACCCTTAATGTAAGATGGGAGCAGCAGAATGCCTGCTCTAGCACATCTGCAGGCCTACATCACCCTGTAGCTGGAATAGTTACYTTCTCCTTTTTTTTCTGTGGAATAAAGACAGTTCAGCCTCCACTAAAGCTGCTGCACGATTTAAATGACTCTTATTAATTAACTATTTTACTTTCTTATATTAAAAAGATTATGATACAATATTACAAAACAATATAAAACTTTTTAGTGTTATTGGGAGAAAAAATTACAAAAGAGCATGAAGAGCCTTCCTTGAAGTTTAGTCAAATTCTTCCACATAAGTAAACAAACATGAGAAAAGATAGCAGAGGTCCTATTATTTCTGCGCATACAGCAAATCAGAGCATCTACTTATGACTCACTAAAGTAACACAGTCTGTCCCACTAAGCACCAGCCACAAAGCACATAAGCTAGAGCTCTTCAGGCTGCTAAAATGTTTGAGATACAATTTTAAAATGCACTTAGCACTCTGACTCAATCCAAAAGAGCACTTAAGCATATACTTAACTTTAGAGTCATGACTGGCTTCACTGGAGCTACTCACATGCCTAAAAGCAAGTGTAGCCTAGTGTGCTTTGCTGTATAGGGACAGGCTGCATGCCACCTTGCAGAATGGGCAATACTGCAGCACTATAGCATACAAATTACTCCTGCTTCAGTCACAGCATTTTACCAAAGAACAACTAACAGCAGAAAAGGTTCTTTCTCTGGGAAACAGTATAAACAGACAAGATGCAGACTGGGCTAGGTAGATCATGAAAAGGCAAAGGATGAATGACCTCCTCATCCTTTTGAGTACAGAATTAATCACCATTGATGGAGAGCAGGAGGAAGTGGTTCTTTTCAATTGTATATGAAGATAGTGGAGCTGACAATTCAGTCATCAGCTGGGTAGGAACTTTTATCCTAGCACAAAGCTACACTCCCATTCCTGCTGCAAGGTCAGTGACTGAAACTACTATGAAAGTAGTAGTAGAACTGCACCTAACACCTAACACAGACTGTTCTAACACCTAACACAGTCCCCCTTAAAATGAATCTAGCAATGGGAATTTTGTGCTATAGCTAATATGAAAATGTGAACTTTGGCATCAATCTTCACAGGTATTTTGGCCATCAATACAATTTGGGTTCCTATATAGTAATTATATGCCCAGGTATTTCTGAGAGTTTGTGCCTTTGATCTTAGAATCTGTCAGTCTAACTCATCACAAGCTCTACATTTACTTTAAAAATATATGAGGAATGAATTAAGGATAAGATTAATTAATAGTGGCATTAACTGTAGCTAAGCAAAGAGACAGATTGCACTGACAAAGGAACTAGAATGGATAATGGATTTAATGGCATGTGTTCTAATGGGAAAAAATAACCTACTGCACGAGACTGTCATATCTGAAAAAAATGTGGCTACCATTTACAGTTCATATAGGGACAAAAAGGTTTATACACTGGCAGTATATAAATCACTGAAAAGAGTAAGCTGAGATCTTTATAGTAGCAGTGATGTATTTTCCCTCATGCAAGCCCTATTCCAATTTTGTGTCTACAGAATCTCTTTCTGGCTCAAAGGGCTGACCTATCTCAAATACMTAGCACTGGGGAAGGATGAATCCTGTGTGGAGACACTCAGTCCCTCTAGCAAAGACCTTTTGAGGAATAGGCACAAAACTGTCTCATCATTTTTTAATAACTAGCTTAGAGAAATCACCGTTTAGCTTACTAGCTGCCATAATTATTATTTAAAGTTTGTCTCCAAGTGGAGTAGGGACAAAGCCCCTGAATGAAGATTGAGGACTTGACCAGTTGGCAGTGAGTTGAAAAGTTAAATGTTCCAATGCAAGGTATCTCCTGTGCAGGAGTTCTCATCAGTGCCAATCACTGAGTTAGCAACTAAAAGGCAGGAAAGGACACTGTCTCCTTCTTAAGCCCTTTTCTCATCTTAAGCTCTTTTTCCATAGGGAAACTTGATCATCATCACGCTCCAAACTCTTGAGGCTCAGCTGTTCCTGCCTCTGAATACAAGTGAAAATTTAGAGGCTTTTTCAGAGGACTTTGGTTTTAGGCTGAGCAGAGTTTTGAGGATTACGATTAGGATCTGCACCCCTCTTTGGTCGTATCCATATTAAATGATACTGCATGACAATGTGGCCTCTGAGCTACGTCTGGGCTGCCAATAACATGCCCAATATCATTTGCAAGCAGTATACCTGTGTCGCTATARGATTTAGCTCAAAAATATAATGTACTAATATGGCTAAATTGCCTTCAGACTCCAGTTAGCCTTTTCACATATTTCTCTGCTGACTTAGTATTCTTCACGTATACYGCATTGTACAGGGCTGACGTTGATTTCTGCTGGATCTCTTCATGGATCTAATTCAGAAGATTTTTTGTCACATATCTGAGTGCGATTCTTAAATGATGAAAGTGATTCAAACTACAGATGCAGAAATGGAGGAGAAAGCAAGTAAATTTTAAAATTAAATATAACTGAATATAATTACTCATATACTAACTTATAATCAAGCTGTTCAAGAGTGCAAAACATGGTGATAGCCATATTTTTACCTGGAAGTGGTATGGTGAAATCTGTGAGTAAGACCTAAGTGGGGACAGGGTTTCATCCTCCTTAGAAGCAGGTGCCAGTAAGACCAGCTTCAAAGTCTGATGGCTGTGTGTCAAGTAAAATTGGCCCCAGTTTGCTTTAAACATTCCCATTACGCTTGTTCTGAATAAGAAATGTATGGGCCAGATCTTCAGGTATGACTGACAACTACCTGGTGCAAGCTGGGGAGGGCAAGGAAWGGAAAACCAGAGAGGAGTTCTTTCCTAAACACTCTCCTCACCCAAGGGATGCCATGTGCAGGTCCTCCAGCAYAGGTTGGAGCAGCCCTGAGCATACCTTGCTAAATAGACAGATCTTGATGCAACTGCAAGATTACTCTCAAAAGAATGTTATTGACTGCTGTGTTCAATCTCGTTTTAAATGATTCATGTACTAATTGAGCTTCTACTACTACCAGGTGAAATATTATTTGACCTCCCTATTAGGGAACACAGTTCTGTTCCAGTGTCCTGGTAACTGTTATGGTATAACTGACCATCACCATCACAAAATAAACAAGTGGCCCCAGAATGAATTCTGYTGACTGCATTTGCTGTGTGAGAGTGATCAGGTAAATATAGTGCTGCAGCTGATCTTTTTGAGTAACAGATCTAAGAAATGCTTCAGGGCACCAATGTAAATAGGCAGAAACCAATGTCTAGCACAAGCTGAAAGCAATGCTCCCCAGTGAGTTACTTGTTCAAATGCTCATACTAGTAATAGAAAAATAGCAGACAGCGATATATGATCTTCCTCATAATGATTTACTAAAACAAAATATATGATCTTCCTCATAATGATTTACTAAAACACAGAATACTTGAAAGTTGAGGTAATAGTGCAACAGAGAGGTGATTTAAAGCATCCTCACCAAAATTTCTTGGGCAACATTTGGTTGTTTGGTTGGCCTACATTTCCAGTAAGTATATTCTGACTGAAAAAGTCCCTTATTTCCCTCCTTCCTTCCACCTTTCTGTAGTAGTTAATGTATCTCAAACACTTCTTTTTCTTTGGGTACTGCCTTTTTACAAGCATTCATTTGTGTCACAAAAAAATTGACATCCTGAACAATTCTGAGTTTAGATTTRAGAGCTAGATACGTTATTTCTTGTGTATTTTTTTTGTTTACCACTGCAAAAGGAACGGAGGCAGCTGATCTGATTTATATGAGATAAATTTTTCCATGAAAGAGTTGAAAGACTAAGTGTTCAGTGGAATCTGAATATCATGGTGATTCTGTCACTTCTGGTAACAAGAATTTGTCAAGTGAGGGAGTCAGCTGTAGCCAATTTGTCTCCAAGACTGGTTATCTGGCATGCCATTACTTCTGTAGTACCAATAACTTAGTTATTCTTACCTCTTGGACTTTGCAGGCTTTACCTGTGCCTGGGAATATTTTTATTTTCAGATATTCCAGGGTTACTCCCAGAGAATTAGATTTGTATGATATTGTATTTGCTTTCATACATCCAGCTTCAATGTGAACCATTTTAGACTATCCAGTAACTATGAAGTTATAAGGGTGAAAGTAATAAATTGTCTTCATCTCAGTAAGAAAGAAAAAACCAGAAACATGAATGGACAACCGACTTTTAGTTCAGTTAAAAGATGAGTAAGATGCCCTGAAATTATGTAATACTGTTCATGTATCTCGGGGGGTTTAAAAATGGGAGTGGGGGAATTTCCCCTGAAGGAAAAGCAGAACTGCTTATGACAGCAGGATGTTTTTTCAGCAAATATATTTTGTCTCCCATCTCACTTCTCTGAGATGGCTACTTTTCATGTCTGGGGCCCAACATGCTGCTCCGTTGATTGCTTTGCTGCCGAGTTACAATTACGGAGGAGGCACCACAGCTGGAAGGAGGCTGTGGGAATGCACAGCAGCCAAGGAACATCTGATCATACYGGATCCCAGCACCCAGAAGAGCCTTAATTCAAGGTATAGTCTGTCTTGCTAGAAACTTATGCTTAATGTGTGCCTAACAAGAGCTTCCAGTAGCAATAATTGGGATGCAGAACACCCACAACACATATAGCGCCCACAATCCAGTCATATTGTATTTTCTTTCTGGCTTTGCTCATTAGCTTAGTGTCATCTTTGATAGTAGTCATCTTGTTCACAGTATTTTTTGACCAAAAATAAAATGGATATTTTTAATTTGCTGCTTTCAGTCTTTGATTTATTCACAAAAAGATGTCAGAATGGATATTAATAATCTAATTTTCTAGATTACACCCAAATGCTCTATAAGAACTTCACTGGCCAGAGATTTGTATAGGAGAGAAAATAGAAATTGAGATATATTTCTAACACATAATGCTCACACACATCAGCAGACAAAATAACCCACAGCTCCAACTCATTTTAGTGAGATAAAAGCAATCTGAAAGAGAAATAAAACAACTTCAGATTACTTGAAAGAATTGAACTGTGATGTATATTGATGTTCAGACCCTTCAGAACTATATTTTTTGATAGAAAAGGTTCTGTTATGATATTTTTAGATTTTTTTTATATCAAATGTTTGTATTTATGGGTTTATTTAAATAAAGTATATATATTATGGTGTATACACCTATGAACTATACTTGTGTATGTTTTTATATTACATTACTCATCTGTCATATACACATACATACAGGCACAATATCTTAGCAGTTCTTAGCAGATTCTACTTGGTTTTGCCTTGATTATACAATGAACATTGAATTATTCCAGCTATATTAGTAGTTTTAAGAAGGAACAGATCCTTCCCTGAGTATATATATACCCCAAATTAGATATTCAAAATAAGACAAATGAGTCTTCCTTCTTCCATGGAAACTTCAACATACAGTCCCATCTGGAAACACTGTTTTATGCCTAATAATCATTAAAGTTTAGCACATTGTATAATATCATGCTAGTTTACTCATTCAGCAAGACTCAAGCTTTTCAATCTTGAATTTAGGAACTCAGGTGGTAAAGTAAACTATTTTTGGCCAAACTAACTTACCATATGAGACCTTCTTCCATTTCTAGCAGTGACGCTCACTAGAAACATGGATGTAGAAAAAGAATCTTTTTATTCAGGAGGGTATATTAACATGCAAAAAGTCTTCTGTTTTTTCTTTGATTTTACATACTCTAGTTGGAATAGTCACATTATTTGTAAATATCTAAGTATTCATATTACCCTTATGCATCTGAATAAAAAAAATAGATGATAAAGAGTATTAAAATGATGGCTACATAACATAGTAAGAATTACTTTCTTGTATCATTGAATTTTATATCCACAAATTGGAGTTTGGGGAGAAATCTCATTTTTTAAAAATATTGAAACAAGAAGAAGGGAAGATTTGACATTTCAAGGAAGAAAAAGCTGATGAAGAAACAGAGTATAAACACAGCAAGCCTGAAAAACAGCCTCTGTAAAAAGTGCCACAAACATATGGATTATCAAAATGTAAGATCTCAAACAAATCCTGTTCCCTTAGATTTCTGTCAGAACTTAATTCCTGGATGTGTATTGTGGATTTTGGACGTTTTTTCTGGGGGAGAGGGTTCATATTTTCTGAGAAAYGTCTATTCTTGTACTAGTTCTACCCATTCCAATGAAAGGTGCAGGTGCTCAGAAGCTCTGGAAAACAGAAGCCATCTGATTTTAAGTAGAAAACATATATACGTATACATATGCATGTACATACACACATACATATATACACATATACATATATGCGTACACACAAATATAAAGCAAGCAGAATATGCCATGATAGGAATTTGGTGTCATAATAAAATAAAATAGTAATACAACTACATAACATCACATTTGTATACTGAAATATGGATGATGTTTCAACACTTAAGGTTTAATTTAGGTTATAGGTTTAAAGGTTTAAACTTTAAGAAATAAATCTCTCTGTTCCATGATAAATTAATATTTATTATAATAGATGTGGCACAGATTTAGATAGCCAGGCATTTGCCGATGATATAAAGCTGGTCCAACATCCTTGATGGCACATTCAGGATCTTGGCAGACATTGTAGACTCTGTGATTCCCAAAATCTTTGATATGCTTTCAGTAGCACTATTTGAACTAAGTATGACTCTCTGAAAGGAGTAGCATAGAGTCTAAATGAAGAAGGTTTTAATACAGTATTTCTTCTMTTTCTAGTGTTGGAACTTACCTATGAACAAGCTTCAATTTAGTCTTCTTTTACAGAAGTTATCCAATGAACTTCATTATATTCTGAAAGCAGTGAACGTGCAGAAGATCACAATATGCTGGATGTAAACTGTAGGGAATCTCCTTAGACACTTTCACCACTCCCTTCTCAAGAAGAGAAACTCACTCTGCAATAAGACCAGGTGAGATGCCTTGGAGCTCATCAGTGCTATTTCTGGACTAGCACAACAAGTTGGGCTTTTATTTCAGTGAGATTCCAAGAACTGAACAGATGACAACTGAGAAGTCTCATGGCTATGCAAAGAACAGTCTGTTGTAATAAGCCAAACTGTCAAGAGCAAWTTTTTCTGGTTCTTACGTGCTCATTTTTATATTCTATTTTACTTTCCCCAAGTCCAACGTTATAAGCAAAAAATACAGTTTAGGAAAGGTCAAAGAAGTGTTGAATTTTTCATTTGTAAGTCTGAAATTTGTTCTGAAACTGAAACCATACTGTTTGTCATCAAACTTTATCACATCAAGCTGTACCTTATCACAGGTAACACATATTCATAATCTCAGTATAGCTTTTCTTCTTCCTAAACTAACATTTCTAATCCCTAAAGCAATCTACATAACTCCTAAAACTCAGTACCTACTTTGGTTATTYATATCTCAAAGCCACTGATACACAAGTGGTCTTAATTGGAATACCTTTGGGCAGGCTGAGTAAAAGAGAAAATCTAGAAGGATATACTAACCTTACCCTCAAAGACAGTCCGAATCACACAGGTCTGGTCACGGTGCAGTCAAAATTTTGTGCTCTATTTCTGTACATTATCAGAAAGGTTTCCTAGTGATCTTTGGTACTGTTCATGAAGAATTACTGTCTTTATTTTTTCTTCTTCTTTTTGTATTACTTAAATAAGATCAGCAGAAGAAATATTTTCTGTTGTACTAATTCTGGAGAACTTTTCTTACACTTTAGATAAATATACTCATATTTGAGTATGGTTAATACTTTTCCATGAATTAATATTTTTACTTTGGTTCTTCCTTCTGTAAAATATGATTAATTTTAAATTAAAGAGTGACCCAAACAGCACTTGAGACTAAACTGAAATGTTTTATAAAATATGAATATTGATTTTAACCAAATGCAAGCTTTTTAGATAAAAAGACTCTTTGATCCATATTCAGTGCACCAAAATCTAACTTTTCTGACTTTGATCATACAAAGGTAGAGAGATGATCTTGTCAGAGATGAAATACAGAAGTGAGAAGAGGTGAAAAATGAATGAAGTGACATAACACTGGTTGAGCTTTGTTGTCCTTGCTGCACTATACTAGAACAAGCACTTCTTATTAATATGATGGAACAGCTCAACAATTTTCAGGCACAAAGACTACTTGAGGGAAAATTCAATAAGTAAGTTAAGAATACCAAACTGTAATCAGGCCTTGGGGAAAAAGCAATATTGAAATACAACTTTTTTTTGACAGTTTTGAGTGTAGCTCTGGTGGTCTGTTTCAAAAACTGTCAGAAAGATGATAAGTGGTCTTAGGAGTCTAGTTTGATTCTTAAACCAAATAATCTGGATGCCTTCTGGTACTAGTGCCTTTAGCAATATATATATATAAAATCTGCTTTTTGAAAGAGAAAATATGTTAAATAGAAATTTGACTATGGTGGATGTAGAGTAATTACTTTGCATGACATCCTCATTTAAATCAATGGGATTAGCTAATTAAGACATCTAAGGTGAAATCAATAGGATCTGGTGGATAACACCTCCCTACAGCAATATGCCAGCATCAACAATTTTGCATCTATACTGCTGTGAAAACTAGGTAGTCCCATTTCTATCACTATGCAATAATTAACGTTTTTCCTAAAAGCAAAACCATTCTCTACTTAGTACACTTGCCAAGTTCCAAAATAAAAGCTAATGAAATTGTTATACCTTCCATCTCTTAGTACATATTTGCTGTTTGTTACAGTGAAGCTTTCATAGATACGATATTCTCTTTCCTAAGATACTGATGAACAGTAACAGGCAATTAAAATGCACATCATAGCCAATAGGATCAAATGCAAAACTAGAAGCTGAGGTGGAAAAATGGTCCTCTTTTCTTATTCTTTAATTGATGAGGTTCTAATGGAGAAATGGATGGGTGGATAGAAACTGCAGCTAAGAGTTTCCTGCTAGTTCTTCAAGTCCATTGAGGATTTACTCTGCCTTCCTGCAGGTGTTCAGTCTTCACCAAGTTGATTTCTGTATACCTGCTCAAAGYCTGAGCCACAATACCCCAAACCTATACTCCCTGTGCAGTAGAATAGACTCGAGGAAATCATGCCACCTTGGGGCTTTCTCAAATCGGGAGGAGGAGAGAGGCAAAGAAAGAATCTAAGTAAAAAGTGGGCTATCCAATAGAAATGCAGCCTGAGGTGTGCTTTTTCTGCTAGTTAGTGAGTCCTCATAGAGCTTTTGTGTCTTCCAAATTTCCAGACAGAAGTAATCATCGGTGACTTCTGTTTCCCAGTTTTAAGTCTGCAGTAAAGGTGTGGTTCTTGTTTAAAATCATACTGATAAGTGTGGTAGTCTTCATTAAATCAAGCGCAATTCATTTGGCATAACACATAAGGGGATATATCAGAAAATTCATTAAATTCACTTTCACATTAAAGACTAAATTATAATTAATAAAAGGTTAAATTATACTTTGTCTCATTTATAAATCCAAAACAATCTAAACTGTATTAGAAATCAAAATCTTTCCAGTCTTTCCAGCAAATTCTTTATTATTTCAAAAATAATTTCCTGCTCTTCTACAGGGTGTAGATGTCCAGAAATCAAGAGAAAAGAGGTTATCTGATTCATGATGGAGAAAAACTGAAGATCAGAGGCCCTAGGTGTGCAGGAAAGCTTAAGATCAGACATATCTGAAATTTACTGCAAGCACGAGTTTCCTTCCAAGAGATTGGTATCTGCATGAAAAATCTCCACTTTATTTGAAAGGAATTAATAGGAGTTAAAATTGGGTCATGTGTAGAATGAGTTATCCCGAAATGGGCTGGCAAGAGCACTCTTGCCAGTGAGTGCTTTCATTATATGTATAATATCTTCCCTAGCTTTGTTAAAGTCAATGAAGTTCTTCCACTGGATCAGACTCCCCAAGAACTTAAGAACTTCTGCTGATCTCACATGCAGAACCTCTGCTGATCTCATGTGCAGAAACATAGCTTGAAAGGAGGGAATGACATTCAGGTAGACAGCTCCAGTCCATTTAGGAAACTATGCTGAACCTGGCTCAATGACCTCTGAATTGTCCTCCTCTACTATTAACAGCCCAGCTAAAATGAAAACTTTAATGCTATTTAATTATAACATTTTCTTCTAAAAAAATGACTGAAGTAAGTTACCTACTAGGTGTTAAAAGATGGTATAATGCCAAAATTTTGAAATGACAGGAGACAAATTCCATCATGAGGAATCACAAGAAATGCCATAACATACTCTCTATTCATATTAGCAAGAAAAGAAGGTCTCATGCTTAAGATGTTGATTAGGAGAAATAGTTCGAATTAGGAGCAATGGGTTTTATTCCTATCTTTATTTATATTTTTTCCTTGTGTCTTTTGGCAAATCTCTTGGCCTTATCCTCAAATAGTTTTTAGCCATCATCTTCAACATTATGGTCTGAGAACATGTGGGAGAATATGCACAAATTTGCCTAAGAGTTAATACTGCTGTAGAATTGACAAGATGCTCAGAATAAGAGCCTATAAAGCAGGTATGTGAAGTAGATTTTTCTTGCACAATATTTTTGACTTGTGTATCTGGCCACCTCCTCTGAATGTGAGGAAAACTAGATTCAAATCCATCTTCTGCTTCTTTCACATCAAAGAGACACATGGCATCCCATGTTGCAGATGAAAAATTGTCCAGTTAGAGAGACACTCTCTTTATTCTTTCTAAATCTTTCTAAATAAAGGATAGAGCTATTCCAGTAGGAGAAATGTATATTTCACTGGAAAGCCAAGGATTTTGTGATTAAAGTGCTCACTTGGAAATAGGCAGAGCTAAGGTGAAAATTCTTGTTCTAGTTTAAGTGGAGGCAGAAGCTGAATGTAGATCTCCTACCTCTGTGTGACTGCTTTAGACTTCATGTTATTCTGTAGTGTGATACATGCTCTTTCTGTCATTTTCCTTGCAAAAGGGCAAACCAAGTTTTGGTTCATAAGTCCTGCAGAAGGTTAATGATTGAGGATTCCACTAGATGATTAATTTAATTTTTCAATCCTTTGCATTTTTAAGGGGAAAACTCTTTAAGTTTCTGTCTCTGTTCCTTGTCTACAAAAATGTGATATTAGTACTTCTCACTTTCTATAACTGTAAAACAGTAGGATGTTCAGGAACTAGGTTAATGGGACCATATAAATTCAGTGCTGGATATCTGGCAGCACAGTAGTGCATGCATAAGGTGAGCCATTGTCATTATAGAGCATCATTCACAGATGCTGAACTGAGAAACTAAAAGAAGGTTGCAGGTTCCTGGAGGTTCCAGGTTTCAGTGCAAGATCAGCTGCAACAGATGAACAGACATTTCCAAGAGTGAAGTGGAAAAGGATTTCCATAATGACTAAGCCTGTAACATGTGAGTTTTGTAACTACAAGGCTATGGCTAATCTCTCCCATCTCTGCCATATCAAGGAAGAAGCTTCATGCAATAAATATTAAGCCAAAGAAATATTTTTACATTATCATTGCCATAAATTATTTTCATCAATACAATCAAATAATATTCTATAAGAAAAGCATTACAGAAGTTAAACAAAAAGGTGCAGCTGCTCTGGTTTAAGCCTCAAGTGCTCTCTGTGATGCTTCTCAGGAGAATACCTTCCATTTAAATGTATTATATTTATTATTCTCTTCCTCCCCCTTCCTTTCTTCTTATATTTTAATTCATTTTGTGGCTTCCTMTTTGTCATATGGGCTTTTATTTTCAAAATAAGCCATTTGTGCAGTACCTTTGCAAATGCCTTTGGAAAATTTAAATATATAATGCAGCTATATTCCGTTTATCTGTCATGCTAGCAATATCTTCAAAAAGTCTGATGTATTTGTAAAGCAAGAGCAGCTCTTCCAGCATTCTTACTGCATCTTGTTAACTAATCCCCTTGTCACCACCTCACTTTCACTTTCTTCTGCCACAAATTAATCCATCAACAATCTTGTAATTCGAATGATCTGGTTTCCTTCTTTTTCCATGAAGTGACATTAACTCGTATTTGAGTTGTAAGAAGGCTGCATATTTCACTGAACAAAATCTAATCAAATCTTACTTCTTTCAAATGCTACTTGAGGGTTTTGCTAGTTACTGGGCAATGCTTTCAGGGTTATTAAGAACCTAGACAGAGGTAAAAAGTAGATTGGTTAAGATGTCTGATCCAGACTCTACTGGAGTCAGTGTAAAGCTTCCCATCGACTTTGCTGCCACAACATTAACACTTACCCTAGTGCAAAATAATTGTAAATATTTTCCATCTCAGCTTGGTATCACTTTGTATCTCTCTTGCTCCTTATGATGAAGCACATTTGACTATAGAAAGTACAAGATGAACGAGAACAAAACCAGAGAAATTAGCCCAAAGTAGCAATAYAGTAGCCTTCTCCCTGACTAGCCATCAAAAAACCTCTCCAGGCAACATTTAAGGTTTTTAACCTGTTAAACTCATTTATCTCTAAGATTTTTGAAATTTGGAACTCCAAAGTCACCAGTTGCACATTAAAAAATAGATCTTTAAACTTTGTGGAAAATCTTAACTATATGCATTAGTAAGGAGATTTATAGCAAGGCAAAAATGACTATCATGATCCAGATGAGATATTGGTGAATCTCATTCAGCAGAGCATTCTTTATCTTATTTTATTTAGTAACATGGAAGAATCATTACTGTGAAAATGTTATGCATTACATTTTTTTAAAAAAAATACAGGCTCCACAAACATACTAGATATGATAAAATATACAGTTTTAAAAGGTTAACAAATACAAACAAAATGCATAGTTTGGGGATTAATCTGTACCCCATTCCTTATCAGGATATTTTAAGCCTCAAGTTAGTTTTCTTTAGAACTGTTTAGTTTTTGAATCTCTTCAAAATACAGATTCACAAGATTTTTTTTTTCTGTTTTATGTGTCTGTCATTGTGCCAACACTGGGAAATAGCTGAAAACATTTACAGCCTAAATAATTTCATTTCAGGAAGAACCTACACTCAGGTAATTTCAGACCATAAAATCAGTATGTCAGAAAGTTATGAAGGTCTTCTGAACATGAAAAGGGTTGCAACTGATGCTGTATTGTTACAGAGTCTGTATCAACAGTCTCCCATGCTGAGAAGGAAGGCTCATGTTTTATACATCTGATTCATATGATACCAGGAAAGATATACTCTTGAAGATAGAGACGTGCTACAGTCATGCAGTTGAGCATCAGAATGTACAAGAATTTATCTGTGAGAAAAGAATAATGTCTGGAGCTAGGAGTTAAAAGCTACAGAGCTGAGTCTGTTTTTCAAGCCAGAGCTCTCTAGTTTTCACTACTAGTTTTGGCCCTAGAGTCCATGATATAGCATCTTCATATAGAAGGCTTAAAGACAGTCCACCTTTAAGGAGGCTCTCACAGCTGCTTTTTCTCCTTGCCACTGAATACCTGGGGGGATCATAKGCAAATTCTCTGTCTTTTGTAGGCCTTATTTTCCCCTTTTGTAAGTGGAGAACATATCATCTGTGCAATCTGCACAGCCACTGGAGATCCCCCRATATAAGCAATGGTCAAGTGCAGATGTCTACTAAATACTAGCATTGTTAGAAGCAGGTCGTAAAAACTGTGTGGACCAGCTCCAGAAATGTGTTTGGGCAAAGAAAGAAAATTGCAGAGGCAGAATGGGCATGGAGAAAGCAGTCACACACAGTGGGACCCAAACGTTCATTATTATTTTTCACATTATTTTTCTGTTTTTATAGCTTTGTTTTTTATTTGAAGCACTAGGCRTTGGATGCAAAGGCAATTATTGCCCCTGCATGAAAGTTGTGCTTTTTCATTTCCATCTCTTTTATTATGGCAATTGAATTCTCATCACTGCCCCATATTCCTTCTTATCCCTATAGGATACAGACTTTTTCACTTCTTCTTTCCATTGCTCTACTGTATTGATCAGGCAATTTGCAGCCTGTCCTTCCTTTAATGCCATTTCCAAACTTCTATCTACCTAGCCTCCCGTTTCTCCCAGGCAAATAATTGGTGGATGCAATCTTATCCAATATAGCGTGGCATTATTTGTGTATTTAAATATGACATTATATGCATAAAAGCATGTATGGTACACAGAAATTCATGAAGAATCTCCCTGTAGATGTCAAGCAGAACCTATTCTTATTATWAAGGCAAGTGAGGTAGAAGGATGGCTTAAAATAAACAAATAAAAATGATAAACAGAGAGATTTATGGAAGACAGACCAACAACAACAACAACAAAAAAGTTTCAGGACAGATAATAATCTTCCCCTCTAYAGGAGAACATACATTTATTCATTTTTCCCTGAAAAAGCTTGAATGGTAGAATTCTGATTGGCTTTGTATTGAGGTAACACAAGCAGTTTCAGAACAATGATTCTCTGCCTGTGTTAGTGGTGTAAATCAAATCTTTAAAGCAAAACAAGTGCTTTCACTTTCACTTTAACACAATTGCTCTTACAGAAATTTTCTCTGTCTTTTTACAAGCTGAACCCTAAAACTGTCTTCTGAAGGGTCTGGTCTCATGGAGAGAGAATTTTTAAGTCTCAGGAACAYAAACCGTCTAAACAAGTGAGTCATTGGTGCAAAATCAATGACTCACAAAATATTCACTTAGATTTTGAAATCACATACAGGGAAGTTGAAATAAGGGCATAAAATAAAGAATTTATAATAATACTAGCCAAGACTCCAAATTCTTACAAATAAGTAAGTTTTAGTTTTCAACGTACAGTACATCAGGCTGTCAAAGAAAAATGTCTATTTAGCCTTTAAAAAGGAAGTAAGATTATGAGAAGATCTTTCTAACTGAAGGAAATAAATTAAGGTTTTTAAGAGCTTTTCCAATTTGGTGGTAAATAGAATATATAAATTTATACATACATGTATATTTTTTTTCCTGCAGCCCTCCTGCTGTGGAAACTACATATCTCAACTGTGCTTGCTGTGCTGTTTGTCTTTCCACAAGTCCCCCCATTCCTGCAATAGGGATGGACTGCAAAGGGCTGGTCACAGAGGTTTAACTGCAGATTTGACACTTTAATATATGATAAATGAAGATCTTGTGAGAGAGCTTTGCTCCTGAGAAGCAGCAGGACTTCTGATCATACTTTGGTGTCATACCATAAATCCCTAGTGTGTTTTCTAGACTTGTATCTAAAGATTCTGCATAAAGCATTGAAATAAAATCTGTTTCTAGCCTTTGATAACAGGCCTTTTCACACAAATTTGCACTTTGTTCCTCTCTAAGTTTGTACAGTAACCAGATTGGTGAAAACAGATGAAGAGGAGCTTTGTGCTCCYATCTGATATTGGTTCAGATCACTGGAAGGATTTCTTATAAACAAAGAGCTGCAGGCCATGTCAGAACCCCTTTCCTCCTCCTAATCCACAGCTCAGTTAAGAAACAACATGTTTTTCTTCATTCAGTCCTCCTTTTATCTTTCCTCCTTCTCATGTGTCTGTGGGGTGTTTTTTTTTTCCTTTCCTCTTTGCTATTGCACTGCTACTGAATGTTGATGAGAGACTACTTAGGCCTCATATTTTTTTTTTTCTCTCTCTCTCTTCAAGTCTGGCAATATTGGATCCTTGCGCTGAAGAATATTAGGTGGCTTAGATTTTAGCGGGTGATATCCTACAATGCTGTTGACGAAAAGTGACGCATTAAGAGAAAAAGCTGAAATGTTTCTCACAATGAATCTTCCTAAAGAACAAAACTGCTGTCTTTTGTGCCATGTGAGCAAAAATCACAGGATGGGGTCATATTGGAGAGAAGAGAAAACAGAAGTTCAAAGCTGGTGTTCTGGGTCAGTAGGTTCCAAATGTATACTTACTTTTACATCTGTTGCATTGATTTATATACAAGGTGGAGGTTAACTGTTTTCTGTTTGGCTTTTGCTACAACGTCCTCTAAGCTTAGACCATATGGTTTCTTGATACTAATTCAAAAGAACCTTACTTTTTGAAGATCATTTAACTTGACCTAGTTAAAAGTCTCATTTTAAAATTATATCCTCTATACTTCTTAAAAACGTGCAGAACTCATTTCCACTTTGCTCTGTTTACTAGTTGTTAGCTGTATTTTTAGCAGTGGTGGTTAGCAAAAATATATATGCTCTAGACTTTTCCTGTCCACTGCAGTTTTAGTTGCTGGTTGATGGTTTTCTGCACTGATTGGTGTTGGAGAGATGAAAACATTATTTATCTCTGTGAAATGGAAAGTAATGAGGTACAGCATGACAGAAAACTGCCAAGAGAAAAAATAATGCCTGAACCAAAGGGACAACAAGGAGTCTGGCCTCCTACCAAGTAGGGTCAGATCCGGTTATCACTGATATCATTGATACTTGTATAAACCCTTGCTTTTATCTTACACTGATGCACTTCAGCAAAAGGTACGGGAGGGAAGGGACCACTGGTTATCTTTCCTTGTACCAGCTAACAACAGATGATATTACACCAAAGCAAAACTTTTCCATAACACTAATGAGGAAGGTGGCAGAAAAGAGTGAGGATTTCCTGAAGCTGCAAGGAACTGCGCTAGTGTGGGGCAGTGTGGCAAAACATTTACTGGAGGATTTTGTGGTAGGGCAGATATAACTCTATTAGCAATACAAAATATCTATTGTGGACCACTTAAGTGCACACTTGATGAAAARCATGCAAATCCATTGGCTTCAATAGGGCTATTCATGTATGTAAAGTTGGACACGTGCTTTAGGTCTGTGTTTGGGAAGGTAGTGATGTCTTTTGTTACTTCCAACCCAAGCCATTCTGTTATTAGTTCGTCAAGAAAGCAAAATAATATCTTTAGTTTCTACCTTGGTAACATTTGTGAAAGTACTGATAGGAAAAACTTGCACTAACAAATGATTTTGAATGCTTGTAATGAAAATGAAAATATGTTCCACTTTTTCACCAAAGATTTTAATGGAAATTTTGGAGGCTCTTGAAGAAGCCCAAAGTGGATACCTCCTTCAACCATGAACAGCAAAAGCTTGTTGCCACCCCAGATTTGTCTGAGCCTCACAGAACAAGCCACGCTCACAGTGGGACTGCTTATAGAAGGTTGCAAAGACTTTCAATTGAGTTCAGTCCTCTGAAGTAAGTGACGTATTGCAAAAATCATGCCTTGTTTGAGCAGTGGTGGCTTGGAGAATACGGTTCRCATAAAGCACAATATTGGAACCATCTGTATTAGAAAGTAGGCAGCAACAGACATATTTCTCAGTAGAAGTGTGTGAAAATAGTGATCTGTTTTGCAATGGAAATCTCTGTATGAAGCAATTCTACAGTCTCTCAAGCAAACACCGAAAGAAAAGATGTATAAAGCATATTTTAAAAGCAAGCRGTAAACCTACTAATTTTTTATATCTCCATCTATTTCTTACCTACTGTATAATACTTAAATGTCTTTTACATTGTTTTTAAAATACGCCTGACCACATTTAAATAAAAACCTGCTTTTACTTCTCATGCTACAGATTTAATTTTATCTGTATGAGAAATGTGAAACTAGGGAATTAATAATTATTTCACTTGGAAAGGTATGAAGCAAATTCCATTGCCTTTGTCTGATTAGAATCTTCCCTGCTGGTTTAATTAAAAATGGCCATGTGACAAGCAAAGAAAGCATCTCTCCTTTGGGGTGGAGGGGGAGGAGAGAAGGGTATTGTATTTTCTGGTAAACAGTGAATCCTGAAGCTTCAGAGTTGTAAAATTTGTATGCTTAATGCAAATGAAAAATGCAGACTCAGGTCAGCTATAGACAAATGTCACTAGACTGGATGCAAAATGCACTGCAGGCAGAAAAGATGACATTTATCAGTCATCCATACATCAGTAACTAAAACAATTTTAGGGTTGTCTAGACAGGCATCTATTATTCCTTAAATTTAAAAGCTTTAGTAGAAAGACAACAGCAAATGCTCTATTTATATTTAGGTCTTTTTTTTTCTAGAAGAGACAAAATAGAGAAAGGAAAAATGATAGTTTTCAAGATGAAAAGTACAATTTTTAAATCTCTTTTGCTGACTGGGTAAAGGAGGTTTTCTTGGCATGTTCTGAAGGCAATTTAAGTGAATTATCAGAGTGTGCATGCAATGCTGGCTGTAATTATTACAGTACAGCCCTGTAATATTGAGCTTAATTACTGTGTACAGTGTTTGTCCTTTATGTTTTCTGCTTAATTTACCCTGTATAGTTAACATGAATTTAGTGAAATCATTATGCACCTTTCAGGTTTCTTCTTTGGGAAAAATATTTACATTCTCAGGAGAAACAAACTAGAATAGATACAAGTATTGAAGTAAATTATTCTGGTGGATGGATCCATTCCCTCTGTTGCTTATGTGGAGCCATAGTTCCGCAAATACGTATTCACATGCTTGGTGAAAGTCTGTGAACTCTCCCATTAGCTGCAATAGGACTACTCACAAAACTTCAGTCTCAACATCTGACTAAATATTTTCACTATCTGAACCACATGCGAAAAGTACTTTTTCATTTTTGTGCTGTATAGTACCAAGCATGTGTGTGAGAATGTGCACAAAATTCCAATTGTTCTCATTGCTTTGCAGAATATGTACAATATGAAATGAATGAAATTGTTTCTATGATGAAATTATTTTACTGCTGCTTTAAATTAAAGATAATCTAAGCATATGCTATATTTAAGCAGAAGCAATATAGCCCTACTCTTCTRCAGTCTGTTGTCCATTAATATCTCTCCTGTTCACAGGTCTCTTTTATATCTCCTCCTCTAGTAGGAGGAAACAGCTCAGTGTCAGATTACCCTTCTGGCAGCAGGGCTGGAGTGTAGGCTATTCAAGCCCTGATCTTTACTGCCAGCGCTTTAAAGCCCTGCAAAATGTAAGGTCAGTTCTGGCTGTCACATGAAGAGCAGAGAACTGAGTAGTGGGRAAACTTGTTAAAAATACAGAAGAAAAAGACATTGCTTACATCATAGGCCTTAACAGAGTGCTCTGAATTTTGAAAAAGATGGACCTTTTTAATGAACCAAAATGAAATTCAGACTGCTCGTCAAAGAAGCATTTATGTAATTTTTTTAAAAAATGAAGAATAAAAATGAAATAAATCAAGAGTTTCAGCTGAGAATATTCCATTGCATTTACTTCCTTCCGAAAGATACACACATATATATATAATAAAACTATGTTATAAAACATTACAACTATACACATTGAAAGAGTTTTGTTTTGATTTGTGTTTTTCTATTTATTTGTTTTGTTTTTTTCTTTTTATTCTGCCCACAGTTCTTATTTCCAGTATCTGCTGTGAAGAGATGGGGAGTTTTGTGTGGCACAAAGAACCTCTCATTTTGTCAACTTGGGAATACCAGGAAAAATYAGAGAAACTGAGTCACAGAGAGATTTCCACAACTGTTCTCTAGTGGCTACTCATGTCACTGTGGAGCGATTAAATGTTTTAGAGAAATACAAATTGATACTGTAGCAAAGTGTAGGCATATATACATCCTTTTGCTTTTATTTTCACTGAGGTCCCAGGAAATTTTTTAAAGTATTTAAAATGCTAAACATCTGATTCAAAGCGGATATAATTTTGACACACACACACACATTTTATATATATATATATATATATATATATATATATATATATATTTTGATAGATGATGCTGCCAGTATTAATGGATGTTATTTTCCAACACGGCTGTCACACGGCTAACAAAAACTCAAACCAATCCCTCACTCTTTGGAGTCTAAATCAGAGTATTTCGTATAGTCCCCCCCACCCCGCACGCCTGAATTCTGGAAGCGAGAGCAGCAGCGGGCGCGGGCGCGGGCGCGGGCGGCAGGGGCTGCGCGCTCCAGCCCCGCGCTTCGCCGCGCGCCGGCCCCGCGGGCCGCTCCGCGCTCGGAGGCTCGGATTTCCTGCTGTAGTTTTTCTCCTGTTCCACTAGGTGGAGCTGCAACAATATTTTTCCCGCCTTTATGATTAGCAGGAAATAGTTACGAACCTATTTGAAAGGCAGTGTTCGCCTTAACAATTCAAATGTATTCCTGTTAATTTGTATTTGATAAAGGTTCAGAAGTCTTTTGTTGTATGTCTAGTTAGCCTGCATGTTACAGTCAGAGCATTTGCAAATTTTCTATTTGATTGTGAGCCTTACTGTGAATTTTTATGTGGCTGTATACCTGCACTTTTGTTTATATATAGATGTAAGTGTGTATGTTTTGTGTTTATAACAGTGTGTATATAACTGTATGCATGTTTATAACTCTGTGTGTGTGTAGAAACATATGTATATACACACATATATACGTACACATTTTATACACGTACACACTTAGAAGAAAAAGCTGTGTCTTTGCAATTGTTATTCTCATGAATGGATTGACACAGCAAAGCACAGAGCAATGCTTAGTGCATATACAATGCGACTCGTCATTTAGAGTCAGGCGGAGATTAAGGATTTAATTGTCCTTCCACGTAAAACTTAGCAGGTCCAGTGTTCARTACACAAAACTGAGGGGGAGGACAGTGCTTAGTTCTGAGGAAGCTCTTTTTCTGTTTGTATTCCTCTTGGACTGCTTATTCAAGTGGGAGCTCAACACCCTTACAGCAGTCTTTAGCACCTACCTAATTTTTGAGCATCTACCTTCTTTTTAAAGACCCTCAATAGCAAATACCTGTAACATTGATAAGTGGGGGGAAAAAAAAAAAAAAAAGGAAGTCAGATATGGCAGATGTACAAGTATGCGTGCTGTTGGGATTGATTCAGAGCTACCATTATTTATGTGGAAGTGTCTGTGTTTTATTACCCAGATTCACAACTGCAGATGTCCTCTTAGATGCTAGCAGTTTGTGGAGGGCAGGATACTTGAACTCACCAAATGTGTCCTTTCTCTTCTCTGTTATGCATCAGTGTTGCAAAATCTTCATTCAGATGCAAGATCTTCTGGCACTAACTAAATCTTTGCCACCTCTGGCTTGTTTGGCTGCAATGAGCCCTTAATAGTGCCTCAGGGTTCAGCAAACAGTAGTATATCTGGGTAGTGGAAGCTGCAGTTGATACTTGTTCTCTAGAGACTTCASTATCTTCTCGTATGCTTCTTCATTAAATGTGAGATGTAGTTATGATTATTACTGCTTTCTGTATTTCAGATCTTGTGTAAATCAGATTCTCCCTCTTTTGACATTGAATCCGGTATCAAACTAATAATGACTGACTTTTCCAAAACAGATGGGCGATTTTGACATGTAAGTGGAAGTATTTAAATTCTCTTGTTCTGGGAATCTGGGTCAGATATCAGGTTCTTTATACACTGAGGATTGTCTCTTCATGGTACTTYGGTGTCTGGACCCGTGGGCTACACACACCGGCAACACCTTTTAGGCAATTCTAATGATAACCTGGAGTGAGGCATCTCCGTGAGAGTCTCCAACCTGGAATATAGCATAGTCTTAATTTGAGAGAGTTTTCAGTTCCTATCTAAATGGCAAACCTTTTACATTTATGTCTTAATAGGTCAGAATCTAAACAAATTGGAACATCTCTGGTCTGGAAGCTGTGCAGAGTTACGTTTTTAGTTAGGCATTTTCTGAAACATTACTGCAACAGCATCTCTCACTGCTTGGATGATGTTTCTGTTTCATAGCTGACTAGAAAAAAGATGTGAGTGCAAAAATACAAGTTGGAAAAGCATTGTGAGTCTGAGTTTTTGGTGATGCTTTACTTTAGAGTAAACCACATAACTGAGCTCTGACACATGTAGCCTTTAAATGGTAGTCTGTGGGACACTTATTTTTTAGTGCCTTGCTGAAGATGTGTGTCTGAGTAGTGCCTTCTAATATCTCGGTGTATGACAGCAATAAAAAGAGCTAGACTTTTAACTCAAAATTTTGTGCTGATCAGTTCTACAAATGCAGAGTGATTATTTCAACATGTTTTGGTCTATGTTTTTTTTAAACTTCGGCTGAAGTCACTGTACTGCTATAGATCAGACTAAAGTCAGAAGCACAGGAGGACTTCTAAAGTGACATTTTATCAACAGGAGAATGCCTGTCTCTGTTCTTTTCTTCTTTTTCTTTAAACTGTCCTGTAAGTTTAAGAAAAGGCAAGAGTGTTTTAGAGCCTTTTGCCTGCAGGATAATGGCTGAGAAAACTGCACAAAATGAGAGAAACACTTCAGAAAGCTACCTGAGTCCATGCGAAAATGACTAGTCGCAAAAGGAATCTGTGAAGCCGAGACTCTCATGGCGTGACTGAGTAAATTGCTAACACAACTAGGTAGACCAGATGAGTAGTTTCAGATGTGACTGTCYCAGGTACTGTGTGCGTACTATGTTCATCTCACAGAGGATGTGGACTTTGAATATTAGTTTTAGAAAAAAAGCAGGCAAGTTCTGCATGCAAATATAATAGAGTGAAAAGTTACCCATGATGTACAGCGTGAGATGATACAGTAGGAATGACAAGACTTTCCTACTGTGTGTATTGGTGGTGAATACAGTACCTGTGATATAACCTGTTAACTGTA
>NW_028185273.1:2758721-2761235 GCF_003343005.1 Rhea americana
TTTTCTTTTCTTTTCTTTTCTTTTCTTTTCTTTTCTTTTCTTTTCTTTTCTTTTCTTTTCTTTTCTTTTCTTTTCTTTCTTCCAGGCAGCTTTTTGTACTTTAGAGCTCTTAGAAGGCCATCTGTCAAAATACCGGTAATTAGAAGTTTTGTATACCATGTCATATTTAAAACTGAACAATCTTTTCAGGCTCCTTTCTTAAGACACAAGACCACCTATGAGTAACTCCTCAAGAGGTTGGGCCTTTGAATTCAGTGTAAGTTGCAGTTCCAGAAGGTKTCTGGTCAGCTGCAGGAGCCTCTGCACAGCAGTCTACCACGCATTATAGCTATGTTTCTGGAATGGATTGGGAAAATCTCCTGCCAGGAGATTGGCAGGGAAAAAAAGTGAGTCTGGGAAAGGGTAAACTACATTTTATTTCACATTAAATCCTATAAAAGCTAAATCACCTCTGTTTGAAGACTGGAAACTGTATTTGTGTAAGTGRTGTGATAAAGGGAGACCTGTAGGCAATTAGTTTACATTCATAGAATAATCAAAACTGTTGCAGGTGTGTGAACTAGTAAAACCATTTGTCAGGAAAGCAAGTATCTGAGCTTTTYGGAATCAGGTAATCTAATTCTAATGAGATGTGGTAACCTAACTCAGCAAATGGACACTCACGCTACAGTTGTGGAAATGAGGGAAAGGGAGGAGGGAAGAAATAAAAAATAAAAATAATAAAAAAATTTCCTTCCATAGTGGTTATTGAAATTCAGTAGTCAAAATAAAGATTTTTAATTGGAATGTCTTTTTGTAAAAACATCTTCACATTTCAAGTCAGAAGCAGTGCTATAAGCATCTTTTAAATGTTTAGGCTCTCAGAGAATTCTCAACATGCATTATCTAGTGTGGGTGGAATATACTGGAGATAATACATTCCAGTATCTCATAAAGCTATTGCAATTCATGATAGTTGAGATGTGCAGCTCTTCCATAATTATCTGTACTTACAGAAGACCGTTGATATAAGAAATACGTTGAGAGCCAAATATTCAGAACAATACAAAACTAAAACAATGGTGTTTTCACACGTCTCTTTCCCGGCTTTGAGCGGACCTTTCATAGCAAGATGTTATTCTACCTGCTGTGATTACTTGCTGCATCCAGGAAAGCTACATAGGGTGAGAAAATACACATCCTTTATTTTTGGTAACAGAAAAAACAGTAAGCCTCTTAATACCTATGAATGCATACGGCCATATTGTCTATTGAAAAATAGCCAAAAAATAACTTAGAAGGGAAGTACATATGGATTTGATTTCTCTTCTGCTTGACAGAGTGCAAGGCTATTGTGATAAATGAAGTTCCACCCCTGGTATAAAACTGAAGCAGGTAAGAAGACATTCAGGCCAAATATGCTGGAATAGTTTAACATGGTGTCAATCTAGAAGGGAAGCTGTTGATCCTCTGATCATTGCTAGAATATAGTGTAATGGTTCCTTTGACACCTTTGTCTTTTATTTCATCAGTATGTAGTACATGACATTTTGTACTTGTGAAAGGTGCTGAACTGACAGGCCTTGAGACTGAAGTCTTCTCTTTGTACACATAACAGATGATACGTAGACAAACACGGCATCCGCTCTCTGCCTCTTTCTGTCTTTCGTGCCCTTCAGCTGCTTTCTCGCTGCTTCTTTCTCATCCAACCACCATTTGGAGTGAAAAAGGTAGTCCAGGCTCTGCTGCCATTCAGTAGCTACTGTTTGCTATTAATGTTAACAGTAAAGCTGCTAGTTCTGATTTTTTTTTTTTTTTTTTTTTTTTTGTGATACAGACACCTATTTACCATGAATTTAAATAATTCCAACTCATTTCATGTGGGTCACAAACCAGCCATTAGACTGTAATATCTTTAGGTTGCCAATGACCTGAACCAGACTTGATCTGGTAACCTATAACAGAGGTGAAATGCTCCATATCCTATTTCCATTCCTGCTCATATATGAATATGTTCAGTATAAGGTTAACCATGCATACAGGAGATTTTTTTTTCTCTGAAATGCATAGTAGATCTGTAGTTTTGTCCTTTCTGTCTGTTTGGAACAGACAAAAGGGATTATGAATAAGTAAAGTAGAAATTATAGTGTTAACAGTATCAGTGAATGCATAGTGAAATTATTATGTTTCATAATATTAGTGAAATTCGTCTCTTTATTCACATAGCACAGAATTCCCATTGGGAATATTGGATCCACCATGCAGATCAGAGAGAACAATTTTGCCTGTAGGATGGAGTTCTAATAGTTTTACCATTCTCGAATTTGGAGAGGAAAGGGCTGGGGGGAAGGAGTTATTGTCTCCTCTCAGTGTTGAATAATGCAACCACTTAGAGAAAAATAGATTATGAAACTATTGACATTCAGGAGCAACAGCTTGCAAAATATAACTTCAAAATATACAGCTATTTTCTGTAGTTGGCACTTCCCAAAAGTACTCAAGAGTTCTGATCTAATTAATCAAGGTCTATGATCT
>NW_028185273.1:2761270-2814732 GCF_003343005.1 Rhea americana
AAAAAAAAAAAAAAAAAAAAAAAAAAGGTAGTTTCAAGCTATTTGTATCCAGCTGTAGCATGGTGCGGTTTTAGGGGGGCAAAGTTCAAAATTCCTAGTAAGGAAGGCAGTTTTATGACAGAAATTTTGGGCAAGGTCTCTAGGTGTTTTTGTATCATAATTGGTAAAATAGAAATCTAATATAATTGTATGGATATGCCATAATAATACATGCATTCATATATATTTTAATTATGTATTTTTTACAACTCTTTGAATCTTTGTACTTTTTCAAGATTCTTCTTGATGTGTGGAAATGATTATATTCTACCTCTTCTTATAAAAGGTCTGCTATGTACTAAAGTCTTTTGTTATCTTTTACCAGCTGTTGCTAATTATTCTATTTTTTTAAAAGACTGTGTCAGAAGGATATCATTGTTGTATAATTTGTCAATGCTTTGGTAGATTATAGAAGAAAATCAATAATATAAATAACACTAAAAAAGTATGAATGTTTGTTTGGAAGAGACAAAAGAGCAGGTTTTTTTAATAATCCCTAGCTCTGCAATAATATAGGATGAAGTTAATATTTTTAGTAGTAGCATCATATTCCTATTCCACTTACTCATACAAGGTATCATATGAACATAGACTTAAATTATTTTTGTCAGGACTGGGTTTGCATTAAGGATCTGTTTAGTGATTAAGGCCAAAAACTGCCCCCTATCATTTTTCACACTTGCATTTACTCATACTTTCAGACTTGTCTCAGCTAGATCAACTAAATTTTCCCTGAAAGATTGAGAACATATCTGGCCTCACTCAGTCACAGTCCAGGAGGAATTCGGTTATTTCAAGAAGTCTCATTACACAAGATCCTTCTATTGCCTCTTGTTATTTATCTTTCAGTGCTATCACCTTTTACTACTCTTTCTTCTTTCTTAATTCAAATTAATAAAGTCCTGCAGTGAATGATTCTTCAGTTCTTTTGAAATTTCTTTTGAAAGAGTGAGAAGTCCTCAAAAATCACAATACTCATAAAATGGTTGAGGGAAAAAAAACCTTTATTCTTTCCTCTAGACTTCAGTGACACTATGAAGTTTCACATAATTTGCAGACTGCATCTCATAAAATACTGGCAAAATTTATTCAATTCAAATTAAATAGATGTAGCACAGAGTAATCTTTCTCTATTAAATATGTCACTTTTTGCAATTGTTTCTTAATATCCCTCACAGCTTCCATCTAAGATTAGCACTTTCTTTGCTGCCACAGTTTCACTAACCTACTGAATTATTCACTGAAGCATAACCTTCAGATATCAGGTTAGAAAGACCTTGATTATGGCAGGAAGTGAACTGTATAAACCATTTTTCTTTAAAAGAAAATTTCTCAGTATAGAAAAGTCTGAAATGAGATAAGTATTAAATGTGTGTAAAAATTAAGTTCATAATTGATAGGAATTTAGTCAACTGTGACATTCCTGTATTTTGTTTATAGTAATGTACAATAACATTCCAGATACCATTTAATAGTGTAAAAACATGTGCATTTTTATGGTGCTTATTTAAACTTAAAGTACAAGCCAGGATATCCATTTTGGTCTTTGCTGTAAAGTACAGCTGTGGAATCTCTCGCATGGGTTTAACATACCGGACAAAGAATATTTACATCCAATTCCTGATTTTGTCCCATTTGCTGCAAATTACTTTTAAGGGGCTCTCAGCTCCGGAAACCATGGTGACAGAGTGGAAGGCTTCCCTCCAGCAAACCGCTGTTATTGACCATTACTTTGTGCCAATCCACTGCTGAAAGGTCATTTGAACACCTACCAAGGAGACAACGGCTTCAGGAACACTTCCTTTGCTGATGCTGAAATACAAACTCACCAGTGACGTGTTCGCTTCTCGTGACCTGTCCGTTGGCACCCATGAGCTGAAATGTAATTGCAAAGTTTAAAGGCTTAAATGCCTTCGCTTTTAGAGGTACTCTGATAGTAAAATGTCAGGGCAAATAGCATTCTACAAATTATTCTGCTAGTCATGCGTTCAAATTTTCATAATGACTTGACCTAGAATAGGAACAAAATGTGTTTTCCTAACGTGGGTGATAACTGCATAATTATGCAACTGATTCTGCTAATATTATCAGCCTTATGTTACTTTCCCAGATGTCAAAAAAATGGCACAGAAGGAGAAAACAGGTGGCTAGACTGTGGGGTATTACGTATTACTACAGTTCCTAATAGAATTTTCTATGTAGATTTGTTGACCATAGTTTGAAGAAGTATAATACAAAATATGTTGTATAAGAATCCTAGATTTCACAGAGCCTTCAACAAATTTTCTTATATGCAACAAAATACTCACTTCCTAAGGCATATTTAAACCTCTTGTTTTCTCTTCTCTGTCTCTCTTTCTCAGAGTTTATCTTTGCCGACAATTTATTGGTGTTTTCAAACCATTTAAGAATGTCAGATATGGGTAGTAATATACAAGAAACTATTATTTTAATTAATTTTTAAAAGAAAGTATATGTATTGCTTTTCAAACAGTCCTTAATATTTGAGACTCATTTGAAAGCTGTATGGGACATCAAAAAATTGGGTTTATATTTTGGGTGTACAAAGGAAGTTTTTTCTTCATGCGTTAMTATACATATCTGTCTAATATACCCTGCATTCCTTTATCCTTATAAACATTTATTGGATAAATCAACTCTGTATTTACTCTATGTTTATTAAAGAAGTATTCCTTTGACACAAAGCTCCTCAGTTGAGGCATTTTATTTGCAAACCAAAAATGTCAAAGTGAAAGAATGAAAATTCCARTATGGGAAAGAGCCTAAAATGTGTACTTAAGGGAAACTGATTTTTTTTCTRCTTAGAAATATATAATAGAAGTCATTATAGGCATTACTTAGAGTGCAATGTTAATTTTATYTTAACTATATCCACTGGAGCTACCTGAGAATTGGATAGAAAGTTCTTTAGTTTTTACATTTTGTCTTTTAATAATATTTGGTAGAAATTTTGTCAGGCTTAAAATAATTGGAAGCAAATTACAATATCAGCATTGAAAATGAAAGCTGTAGAAGAAAATAATGTGGTAGTGGTTCTTCCAATAAATTGGACAAAATGCACATTTTATTGTGTGCTTGGAGATTGTATGATAATCTGAAACCCTGATTAAAAGGAATACTATTAAGCTGATCTTTTTTTTTTTTCTTTTTTCAGTGAATTGGTTCACCATCAAGCTGGAAGAAAGGCTGTGTAATCTAAGGCAAACTGCTTTTATATGACTTTTACCTTCTCTATTTACTGGGAGTGTTTTGAAGAGGAAATTATTTGTTAGCATGTAGAAATTTCATGTTTAATGGAGTGATAGGAGAACCCAAACTATAGCAGGGAACATAAATATTCTTGCTCATTTATTTCTGGAAGGGACTTGCAACTTTTGATTCTGCATATGTACTTATATAGAATAGCTTTAGATTTTGAATCAAAAGACAGATTATATGATGAAAAATGGAAAAGTATTATATATATAAGAACTTTTTTTTTATTTTGGGACTTTGGGTAATTGATGGATAAGCATTGACTTCAAATGTTACACTTTTTTCAGGTTTGTAGGCTTTTGGAAGGTTAATAGCAGACATATGTTACAGTGGTTGCCAATAGCAACCCCTGTAATTTGGGTTGGGTTCAAACATCCATTCAACCCCACTTGTCCCCACTCATTAATTCCAAAAGCTACCCATGGAGATTGCTTTGGGAGGGGGTGACACTTTACATGTGTGTCTAGCAGTCTCTTCCGTACGTATTTATCTAAACATTTATATTGCTTCAATCACCACATTACAAAAGTGTGAATGAATCTTGGCTGACAACATAGCTGTGAGGAGTGGAGGAAGAGTATTATCTTACCCATTTAACAGCAAGAGAAAGCTAAGAATTTAAGACTTGCTAAAGGTTTCAAGAAAATAGGTATTACTGCTGTGTATTACTGCTGAAGTGTCCAAGTCTTTATCTGCTGTCCACTTTTTTTCCTGTGTCTGTACAAAAACATACCTGAATCCTCTGAGCAGAGGCCTGTTTGGATTGCTACCAGCAACAAGAGGCTGGTCTTTGGGAAGAGCTTTGGAATCTCTCTTTGGGGCTAATGCCACAATTTCTTAACAGTTTTTGCATGGAGCGATTTAGATTTTTAGATATGTAAGTTAGCGTGTATACGCACATTTTGTTATTCTTACAGTGCTTAAATATTGAGTGTCATTAGATATGTATATTCAAACATTTCTGCTCAACTTTGACTATACTATTTGATGATACTCAGATTACTTGAGGATCTACTTGCTGATACACAGTGGAAACTTTTTCAATAAATGTCTGTTTTTCTACTTAAACACCTAATAGATACATCCTCTATTCAGAAAAGTATAGTGAGGGGCCTTGAAAAGCTGTGCCACAATGCAGATGGACTGCACCTAAAGAGACCCAAAACATTATGCAGATAATGTAAAACACAAATGCTCAGTTATGAACTGCTACATAGTTTGTTGAAGAAAACTCTGATTCATGGTCTGAGTCCTCTCTTAGCAAAGCTTACTGTGGGCTACTGTGTATACCTACCCGCTTTCGTCATGCCTGCACAGCATCTCTGAAGGCTGAGCTTTTGCTTCCTTGTGCGGTAGAGGGGAAGAAACAAAGATGAGACTGCATGCAACTGTTGCCGCTACTTTTYGAATGCAAAGCTAAGAAGTGTCCGTCCTAGCACATTCTTAGGCTCTATTTACTTTCCATGTATATTAACTCATAACACGTCTGTGACTTATTTGCTGTTTTGTTGCATTTTGAGTGAAACTTTTTTAGTCATCAGATCCATGCTCTTCTGGGATTTCCTGGGATCTCAGTCTCTATGCACTAAATTTTAAGTCCTGACAGGAAAGGAGAGTTCATGTTAACTGAAGCAACATAAATAATTTCATGCAATTAATATACTGGATGTTATTGCCATAGACAATGGCAAAAGGGGTTTGTTAGTGGCAATACACAGTCATTGCTAGACTGTTTGAAACAAGTAGTGTAGTTCTGACTGAATTATTATCCAGCATACTTTCATACTTTTGATGCCTCATGCTTTCTGTTATTACTAGTCTAAAATACACACTGAGGCGTATTCCTGAAAGTGTACTGCAAACCTGATGGATAATCATGCAAAAGTGATTCTCAGAAATAACAAAAAATACAGGAAAATAGATATAAATGCTWCTTGCTGTTGTGTGGCAAGAGTGTGTCTTCTTCGTCCCCAAAGATCTGCTAAGTATAAGGTGGTGGGAAAGAATAACTTAGCAGAGATTTAGTCTAGCTGCCTTCTTAGAAACAGCATGTATCTGTTCTAACGTAGGTGTTCTGGTGAGGATCCTTCAGTTCTAAGCTGGTTTAGGACTCTTTGGCAGTAGAAGATGAATATGGTGGAGCATTTGCAAAGCTGAGTGCAGGAGCAGGAAAGCAGCATAGGTACAGATGTGAAACTGGAGGTCTCCTCCCAAGCAGAGATAAGCAGAGGACTTATCTTCTGAGAACTTGTACTAGGTGTTTTACTCTCCAACTGGAACCATCTGAAAGGCACTATGAAATTACTGCAGAAGATTTGGCATGTAGCCTTTTCCATTCCCAAGAAGAGCTGGAGCAAACTTCGAGGTTACGATGCGTTTCCAGAGATGCTGAGAGATCTTTGGCAGTAATGCTAAGGTAGGCTTACCTTGCAAAATGGCAGCTAACTTAAAGGTTTATCAGTCTGTCTTGTGGAAATAGGACATGTATATCTAAAATCTCCTTCTGTATCTGAGATCTCAGTAAGAGGGGTGGCTTCTATGAAGCTATAGCTCTTGCAAGGTTGTTGAACAGGAGCAAGCTACTGTAATCTAATAATAAGTCTAGGTAAAGCTGCCTGCCTGTTTCATCCCCCAAATAACATCTATTTGTAAATGAAGAAAAAGACTTCATTTGTCTGTGATATCTGGRACACCACTTTTCCTTTCTTAATTTTATTCATCCTAGAATAGGCCAGCCTTTCCCACAACCCTTCCTGTATGCCACTCTACTGTCTSCCAGACACAACAAAATTTCACTTCCCGTACTGGTATTAATAAAATAAATCTGACAGAAAAGAAGTGGAAAAAAGCTTGCAGTGATACATGATTTTGYTTGGTACCATGACAAAATAATAGTATTTTAAAAGAAATCAAAATTAATTTTTCAGGCTTGTTACAAGCAGGACCGATTCTCCATGYCTTATCCTTAAATTTATAATTTTATTATAACTGTGGCTGTTCAAACTGGTGCATTATTACCCTGAACACTTCAAGGGAGTCCACAGCAGGCCTGATTGCTACCTGTGTTCCCAAATGACATCTGCTGGGAGTGATGGTCTCTCCCTTCTCCTGCCTGGATGAGAGCCCCAGTAGGGTCAAGCGTGGGGTGATCTGCCCTGTGCTTTCAGGCATGAGGTGCTTTTAGTGTTCCTCTTCTGCTACTTCCCTTACCCTGTGCTATCGTGACTAATATACCGACATTACAGCTAAGTGCTGCTGTTAACAGGCTAAGATGGCCCAACTTCAGGTCAGGGAGCTACTCCACAGGTATTCCACTGAGTTCTGCTGCAAGAGGAGCAAGCTGGGGAAAGTCTSTCTCAGAAACATGAAGTGGAGACAATTACAAAAGAAAGGGGGAAGAGCAAGGTCACAAAGAAGACTGAGGAGAACTTGAAAAAAAAAAAAGAATTGAAATAAGAAAGGAGGGAATGTATTTAAGGATTGCCAAAAAGGGGAGCAGATGGAGAGAGATTCAATATTTACAAAYGAGGGTGAAAAATTAATCTGGAAGGAAAACTCACCAAAGGGACTATGAAGACAAAATTCGTAGGAGAAGGTGAAGGAGGGGGGAGCTAGGRAAAGGACTGGAGGAAGAACAAAAGAAAGAACAAAGGATAAGAAGAAAATCCAGCTCGTGTTGCAGTTATTGTGTTCTGGACATAAATATTTGCAGGTGGTTACAGTAGTAATTTCCCCACTTCTCCTCCCCCTTTCCTTTTCAGAACCATCTCACAAATCAGTAGAATMTTTTCAAAACAGTTGAAACTTTTTAAATSTGAGTTCTGTGTCTAAAACCACCAYAGTCACTCCACAACATCCATATTCTTTGTAATGATATTAACCTATGTTTTCAGAACGCTGCAAGGTACACTCAACCGACATATTATTAAACCTGAAGCTTCTCTTAAAAAAAAGAGAGAGAGAGAGAGAAGAAAAAACAAACAAACAAAAAAGAACATTTTTTCTCTGAGATTCATTTAAAGAATCTGGGTTGTTTTATGTTTTTAGTTGTACTTTGTCATTTTCTGAGCATGTTTGAGCTTTTACTCCAGCTTACTTGTGTATTACCCACTTACTACATGTATTAATAGCAATTTATAAGTTTGAAATGTTTCTGGAAACTTGCCCTATTTAGGTCACTGGCAAAACTCTCCTTGCCTCTACGAGGGTGAGGTTTCCCTGCTCACATGTGTGCTGTGCACATTAGAGTTCTCTTTTGCTGCGGAGCGTGCACAGGAAATCAGAAAGTGTTTGCCAGTCCGTGTCTCCAAAGTATTCCTACAGCTTGTACAATAATCTTTGCTCATTGCTGTCTGCACTGTGTGTGTGTGGCAAGGGCAGTTTCACCTGCCCAATTCTATATGTCACTAGTTGTCACCGTATTCCCGTGTCTGCATAGAGGCTTCTTCATCAGAAGTAGCTTCGGCATCTCGTCTGGGCCTTGGAAATCCCGGCAGCAGCTCTACGCACGCAGCAAAGGCTCTGACAAAACAGAAGAGAGACAATTAACGACGGTCCTGAATTTGGGAGAGGGAGGAGGAACCCACGTCGGTCATGGGGAAAGATGCGCTTCAAGGCTTTCCAGCACAAGGCAACATTTCACAATTCAGGCTACAGTTTTAAAGCCTGATATAGAAAGCCCGCGCTCCGGCAGAGCTCTGTTGTGCCGAAGCTCAAAGCCTGCATTAATATCTGCCATTTGCAGAGCCCCTCAACTTAGGTGGGGGCTGGTTTTCAGCTGGTAGGAATGTCATTGGGTGATTGAGGCATTATCACTTTGAAAAGGACCTTACGCGAATGAGCAGTCTATAAATTAGGTTTAACTCCGTGTGAACAGGGGTGACAGGACTAGACCCCTWGACTTCAGAGGCACTGTTCACTTGAGTAAGGTTTTACATGATCAAGACCTTAGATTTAAGAGCAAATACTTCCCCCCCACCCCAATTATATAATAAGAGCAAATCTGCTCAAATTTTTCTGGGCTCTGCAATGCTAAAAACATAGATTCATTTAATGTGCAAGATTTCTGTTTAAAATGGATGTTAAATGGAGGGAATGTCAGCCTAAGAATAGGTGGACTTAATGGGTTAAAAACTGTGTAAATGTTACTCTAGTTAAATTACAGCTTGTTGTTCAGATGAATACTCTCCACTTCTCATATAGCTTTAAATTATGGACAAATGCTTGCAATTGTGAACTACCTACATTGTGGCTGCCTGTTCCCAGGCTTCATCAACCCTAGCTGTCCAATGGGATTACTGTAAGCTTTCACGGCAGTCTGCCAGCCACTGATCAGAAATTCATATCCCTGGATGTTAGATTGCTCTCTTTATTCCATCCTTGTGATGGCTGTGATTGCTGTCATGGTGTTAGGTTAGAAATTAGCATTTTGTGGCCCAAATTTTGCCATCCAGAACATAATCAGAAAAAAAAGGGGGGGGGGGGAAATCAAAGAATAGTAATTTCATCTGTCAAAGAAGGGAAATGCAGTGTTACCATGATACAGATGTCTATGAAACTTAGGTCAGGAAATGTTGTGGTATTTATGGTCCTATTTGGCAAATGCTTAGGCAGGTGGTGCTTTTCTGTTACTGCAGACCTCTGCTCATAGATTAATGCTTTCCCCCTGCTTAAAAAAAAAGGAGGGGGGGGAGAAGAAAGAAAGAAAAACCCAAAATCCATCAGTGAAACTATAGGTGGGCTTCAGAAACTCTTAAATTAAAAAAACAAGGATCTCTAGCAGATACTTTCAAGGACATGCTGAATTAATCACAAGAGGCTGGTTAGCAGGAGGTCAGAGAGAGACTTCTTAGCATCATTTTGGGTCATATGTCTAGAGGCGATGGCAGTATGTATGTGCTGTATTGTAATATCCCCTTTCTAGTTTTCTTCTCTGAGTCAGAAAGGATGAATACCTATTGCGTAAAGCTGTTAAAAGGATATATACTGGTAAATAACAGTAGTTTTGAGAGGTTTTGCTGTTCTTTAAAACTGAGTCATATCTGTCTAAATAACAAAAATATAGCATTATTTTTTACCGCTTTTGTACTATATTCAGTAATCCTTGTATTCCTTGTGCTTTATTTTTTCTGTGTTATAACTGGTAATACAAAGGTGGCTATTAAATGACACAGTAGTAGTCACTGAGAAATTTAATGAACGTATATTATTGCTCTAAGCAAAGATCTTTGCTATTAATCTGTTTGAAAACAATTCATCAGAGCTTATTACAGAAAATTATGGAAAGCAACTGTTTAAAATTTAGTGTACAGATAGGGTTAGATCCTTAAAGGTAGCTTGTTATTCTTTTTAGGCAACTCATAGACATGCTAATTTTTCCTGTCATTAGCACTGAACAAGCTGGAAGGATTCTGACATGCGAGGTGCACAGATTCTGTTAGGAGCCTTGATTTTTATCCATCCAAGCTTATCCGTCATCTTTAATCATGCAAAAAGCAGGATTACTTAATCATTTCATTTTATTGAAAAGAAAAAGAAAGATTTACATTAAAATGATGACATACAAGAAAAAAATAAATTGAAAATGATTATGAATAAAATGTAATGTGGAGACTAAAGCTCCATTGGTTTTGTGATGCTCATTTAAAGCAATGATCTAGTAAAGCCAAGATATAAAAGTAATGATGATGTTAGCTGTTGAAGTATAACCATCTTATCTTTGCATTTTAACATGCATTCTAACATGTGTACGTAGTCAATTATAGCAGATAACCAAGAGAGATAGTTTTTCACCTATAGAGTATATTTTCCTTACATTAAGTTGTATCTTTGTCTGAACTAAGTGTATTTTAACACACAAGTGTTAATATGCATGACATGCTAGCATTTTCACAATCATTTTAATATGCATGTGTTTATTTGTTAATCTCTGTATATAGAATAGGCCAAAGTTTATGATATTTAAACTACTTACATTGCATCCATCTGAATGTGAATTATCTTTTGCAGATAAATTATTAAATTCATCATGACTGACTTCTGTATCTTTTGGATTTTAGACATTGTACTCTACTCACTACCAGTTCCAGGTTTCATACACTTRATTTAATATGATCCATTTTTTTTATTCTCTGTGTTCATTTTACATACTCTTTAGGCTTAAAATATTTTTCTTGTAGGACCCTTTCTTATATGACATAGGAATGTTAGAATTCAGGTGGTAAAAGGAGTGGGAAAATATACCTACAAACTTTTGATGTCACAAACATTTGTTCAGCAAGCAGCTTGTATTTTACTAAAGAAAGTTTGTTAAACTAGAAAATGAGGAGCTATTTCCTTCTTTGAATATATACAACAAGTGGTATCTTTCTCCAAAGACAAATTATTAAAAGTGCCAGATTTTTAGACCTTGATCTGATATTTACATAAAATGGTGCATTAAACAAGTAATTACATTACAAATCAATGTTTACCAATTAGATCATTAATAATTCATTGTACAGTACTAAGCTGAGTGAATTTAAGGTTGAATACTCTTGTGCCAAATTGTTTTAAGTACATTAACATTTAATGAAATCTGAAAAATATCCAATTCTTTCTTTTAATAACATACATTCCTAGATGTTGAATATTCATTTTATTAAAAAAAAAAGAGAGMGAGAGAAAGAGAAAACAAACTTCAGAATGTTTCAGATCTAGCATCTGTTGCTGATAGTGGAGGGTAGAAATAAGAAATAAACCAGTAAAGATAAAAACAGATATAGAGTGATTTATTTCAGTTTAGCATTTTTTGAAAAATACTGTGGCATGAGCTCTTTATGGTGCTTGGCTTTGAGAGCTGCTTGTTTTGATAGCTAACATTCTAGTAGCAGGGAAATGGTTAAAAATGTCATATGGTAAAACTGTATGAGTGGGGAAAAAATTGTGAGTCTCTATACTTTAGCAATGTAGCTGTAAATATGTTGTTCGTGAATTCTGTTTTATAACGGTTGTATGAAGCTTGTATGCTTTATAAGAGAAAAATATGAAGTAGAAAAGAAATCTAGCRTATCTATATTTTCCTTATGCACCAATTATTATAAAAAACCCTAAAACACTCTTTGTTATTATAAAATTTTTAAACATTTTGATAATTACAATACAGCAKGACAATGTAAGCACTTATTTTTTGAAATACTTTCTATTTCTAACATCCTTTGACACATCCATCAATCAGATAATGTCACAAATCTTAGAAATCCAGCTGGACTAATTAATAGTGAGACATTTTAATGTAGGCTGAACTTCAGCGTTCTGCATTGTGACTGTGGACATTTTTAGGCAAAAGATCCATTTTTTAATTTTTTTTGGTAGCTTCATACTATTAGAAAATAATACGTGAGAATTTAAGGGGTTTTTGTACGATGTAGAGCTACTTTCCTGTAGTGATGAAGTCAACTTATTTTACAGTCACAGTCTGAGTAATGCACTGAGGATAAAAAGAGGCCTTTGGACAATAAATTTTCTTTCAGGATGACTAAGTCACCATTCTATATCACTAATAATGAACTTAGATGGTACTTATATAATATAAGCTTATATAACTTGTGTTATTCTACATTGAAGCAGTTATTTTCCTGATTGATACGTGTGACTTTCCRTATCTAGTAAGGCTAAGTATCTGATTTTTAGTTTTTAAAAGATGCAAATAATTTTCTTATTCATTCTTTTTTTTTTTTTTTCAGTCAAGGTAAAGTTATTCTATTCTTGTTCAGCTGTGAAATTAGTGGTCTTCTGATGGTTGCCTTGAAAAGAGAATTATTTGCTGAAAAGAATTAGGTCTAGTCTTATAGTAACTTATTTTAGTGGTTTTATATTTGTTTCTGTAAAAGAGCTGCAGAGATTCATAATGTGGGTATTTGCCTAGCCAATTGCAAAATGTTAGCAAAAAACGTTGTTTTGGACAGTGCTAGGTATTTTTTATTGTAATGTACAACTTGGAATTTGCAACACTCAGCGTAATATAATGTAAAGATCCCCCCCCCCCAATTCCTGCAAAGGTTTTTATATTTTGAATGAAAGTTTGTATTATTTTCTAGAAATTTACTTTCATAGGTATGTAAAGGTTGTTTTGTTACGTTTCCTTTAATTCCAGATGCATTATAGCCATACTAATGAAGGTAGACACTTACTATTTGTTAAGCATGCTCAGATACCAAAATCTGAGTAGGTTATTTGAAAGGATGAAAGCATAGTAGTTGAAAAAGCAAAGACAAGTGACAAAAACCCCTGCAAAAAATTTTGGTTATTATAACGTTTAAGCAATAGGTGGCAGTGTTACCTAAATACTCTTTGCTTTGAATTGGAAAAGAATGGGAATACTTAAGAGGAAGAGGACATTTGTTTTACATGTACATAATTGCAGATTTGTACAAACAAATTTTACATTGTTAAAGATGTTTTAGAAAACTTCTCCTAAAAAACCCCTTTAATTTAAGTATGCATCATTGCTTAAATGATCTACATTTTTGTGATATATCATTTATTAATTAAAACATGATAGTGAAATTGAAAATATTCAATTTATGTCTGAAAAATAAGAACATTTTCCTATGACAGTCTGTATTTGAAAATAACATCCATTTTAACTTTGGTACATATTTATAGTGATAAACATCAAGCACAGTTTAGAAAATGTATTACAGAAATTAGTTTTCTGTTTTACTACAAATTTATAATTTTAGGATCTAGTTAATGAAGCCTATASCATATAGTGCCTCTATAGAAGTTATGGAATAAACTTTATGAATTCTTTTGGCATGTACAGCACTGTATCACTGGAACACACTTGCACTAATCTACAAATCTTTCTTTAAATACAAGCAGGTACTTATATTCTTGCTTTCTGGAAAACATGCATTAACCAAAAAGGGATGGCATTGCTTAACAAAAGTGATGCATTAATATACATTTCTAAACTGATTACGCCAGTATGCATATTCACTTAAACATGAAATGTTTCACAAAATACAACACTGTATAGCACAATCAAAAGAATTACTTTAAATCATTCTTGGCAATTTTGAGTTTTATCTATGTATATTTCATYGTATAATAATTAAAATACCATACTGACCAATGCAACAGCCATATTCCATACCATGTGTTCTACCTTTAGGATACAGCTTTCATATAGCACCTTCTCCAAGAGATGTATTCATCAGTGTGTGATAGAAACACTGTGCTGTACTTTTTTGCAGTTTGAAGGAAAGAAAAAAAAAAAAAAAAGATTTGCTATAGTATGCAGTCTTAGTTTGATAATTAATATTTAATCATTTATTATTTTATACCAGTTTATTTTTAATCCAAAATTAGTATGTTGCTTGTAAGAAGGAGAAACATAAATGATAATCATGCTAGCGAAAGAAGATAGTGATGGATAGAAGCAATGATGAAATGTGTCTGATAGGGTAGTTTTCTTCTATACCACCATTTCGTTGCTGCTCTGGGATTACAGCAAAATGGTGGCTACTTATATTTTATGGAAAATGTAAATTTTATAGTAACCTTCCTATAGAATCTAAATTGCTTCCTAGCTCCATCCCTGTTATATTGCTTTGTTAGAATGAGCATGAGGTTTCCTTCTGATTCTTACAGTACTATGRAAAAGGTAAAAGCTCAGGTAAAAAATTCTGTATTGGGAATACAGAATTTACTTACATACATATGATTAAAACAAAGCCTAATCAAATGGGAAAATCTTGTTTTCTTATTACTGCAGATAAGGTATTAAAATAGTCACAAGTAAATAACTACAATTTGGGGTTTATTCTTGCTTTGCACAGCATAAAACTATTGTAGCTCCCTGCAAATAAATGACTTTCTCCCCTTTCCTCCAGGTTAAAAACTAGTCTTTACTATCAAGCAATTCTAATGAATAGCAGAACTCAAAAAGGAGATAAGAAATAAAGTCCTAACGCTTTGCTCTCTACCCTTYCTGTGCATCTAGTCCCAATGCTTGACAGGTCCATGGAGTGACAACATCATTGCCGTGTAACAGACTCCTTTGCCTACCTTCTTGGATAGGGCTAAGGGACTGAAACAGTACGAGCACACTAGCCACTCACTTTTTCAGGGTTTTACGAAAGAACATCTTCAAGTAACACTGTTTTTCCCAGGTATCGACTCTGTAAAATTGAAAGGAATTAGCATAGGTGGCTAACAAATCTGATTTTTTTCTTTTTAACTATCCATGCTAAAAGAAAGAGAATGCAGGAAAGCAAAGAGCAAAGAGAAATGAACAGAAATAAATTAAGAAAATGAGAGAATTTAATAAATTAAGAAAGAGTGAAAGGAGAAACATTACAATAGGTGGGGTTTACAAACAGATGGCTTTTTTCTTCTTTTTTAAAAAAAATCTGAGAGGAAGGTGCTTTATATAACACTTTGTTCCTGCAGTTACTGTGTTATAGTTAAAKAGTATTTTTAAATGCAGAGGATATTTTTTAAAAGCAACTTAATCTATACATATACTTAAATTAAAAGTATGTAATAATACCTAAAATTTTCTTGCCTAATTTTATGAAGTGTTTCATATAAGTTACCTCAAACAGTTTTGAAGATGTGACATTTTAAATGGTAGGAAAAAAATCAAATTAAAAAAAAGAAAATCGGTTTCTCGAGTCATGCTGTGCTATTTGTCTTTGTATACTTACCAGGTGGATATAGATGATTTAATGAAGTACTGAATTTAAAGTATGTCATAATGGAGTACACGCGTTGATACTAATTAGTTTGGAAGAAGCAAGTTCTTTCAGGTGCAAATTCCATGTTTGAATGTTTGTATATGTTATTAAACTTGGCATCGTGGCGCCTGTAATAACAAAATCCATGTAAGACTGTATTTTATCTCCAGAGATGCTTGTTACCTGTATTCTGAAGTGGTGAATAGATACTGAAATTTATATGAATGTGCACACACACATATACTCCGACTAACCTCATCAGCATACCGTGCCGGTCGGAGACAGAAGCGGTACTGTGTTTCAAGGGTACCTTTAACTTCCTCTTCACTCTCCACACTTTTACACAAGTGAATCAGTAGCTATCCCTCAGAGTAAAYGGTGAGTCACAGCAATATGTAAGACCAACATTGCTCTGGCTTATTTGTGATGGCTGGATGAATTTAAGCTCTGGTATTTTTTATTTTTTTTCCGCATGTGCATTACTATGTTTATTCTGAAATGCTCAAACATTTTTTGAATAGAGATTTTAAATGTAAAATTGATAATACCTTAAATATTTTTATGATGCAGTCATAACCTTCCACATACAATACAACCACTTGTTTTGTTACTCCCGTTTCTTATTTACAGCCTCGAAGCTGGCAAAATTACTCGAGATGACCCTGTTAGATAATCATTCTGTCTTACCTAGCAAAGCAATACACTGATCTCAAACTATGCAATGTGATTTAAAATTGCATTGATTTTTTTTTCATGTGCAACTTGATTATTTTAGTTGCATGGTTATGTGCGAACCTCAGAAAACTTTGAAGTTCTGTGGTGAATGAAATRATACTCAGGAAGATCTAAAAATCCATTTCTTAATTTTACATTTTACATTTTTAAAGATAACTGATGTGCATCATGCTGTTATTTTAATAGGAAATCGTAATACTAAAATACATTAATCTTGTAGTAATATTTATCACACTATAAAACTCAATGTTACATGGCATAATTTGCTACTTAAAAATGCTAAATTATAACAAATATTGGTATAACATAATCTGCATATTTCTAGTGTATAGAGAAGTTTTGTATCCATTCATTTTTGGAGATCTCTGCTGTGATATAGAAATGCAACTTTTGATTCTTAAAAACTGCTGAACATATCTCTACGAACATTTATATATAATRAGCACAAGTTTAAGCACTTGAGTTTGTATAATAAGCATAAGGAAAAATTAGTAAACCTGTCACGTGCTCATGCCAAGTCAAAACGATGTAAAAAGTAAGTTGAATCAGGTTTAATTTTACAAAATTTCTGCTGCTCAGTTTAATGTTGGTTTGATCAGGGTCTGTCAGAGTAGCTGCTGGAATCCCTGTTTTTGCTGTAGCTCAGACTGAAATCAAATCCGGGTACCGACAGCAGATGCAGTTTAAAAATAATTAGTTGTAACGCTTTGTGGTACGGTGTTGTAAATCTCTGGGTTTAAAGAAATGTTTAAAGAAAAAAAAGGATGTATTTTAAATCCTGAATGAGATATAAACTATTTAAATATTATAACAGCAATGTTTAAAAACCTTGTCACAATGCTTTCACATGCAATGGTATTAAAAGCAAATCTGTTAAATATTTTTATTCTTTATTTGAAAACGTGCCATTTGTAATAGATATGGAAACTATTCAGAGGAGTTTACTATGTTTTGGTAATAACCAAGCTTTTCATACCCACATTCAACTAATTTTTTTTCTGATGGACTACTCTGAATAAGTTACCTACTGTATCAAAGCAGTCATTGAATAGCTCAAAAGTTTTGTGCTATCCAGAAAGACCCACCACCAGGAGAACAGTCTGACACATTTCGTTGAATAGGTATTGGTGTCTAATGGGTATGGCATAGTGTGCTTCATGTCTGCAAACTTGCTTTTAACTTGAACACTGAGAGAAGGTTCTCTAGTACGTTTAAAAAAAATCTAGAATAGTATAAAATATGCAAATACATTATTATTGCCTAAATTCACTTCTCTTGAAGAAACATTATTGCTTATATAGCGTCCTATGAATCAAAGTTATTTTAGAAGGATGTTAGTTTTGATTCTGAATTTTCAGTCTTACTTTGTGTGTGTGTGTGTGTGTGTGTGTGTGTGTGTGACTATGAGGTCTACATTTAAGAGCATTTGCTTTTTCTGTTTTATTTTATGGTTAAATACATTTGGTAAAAAGTTTAACAGTTTAAGTTGCTGTTATTCAATACTTTTCAGCCCTGATAAATTTTGTTGTCAGCTAAAAGAAAAGAAATGAGGGAGGATGTTCTTTTTTTTCTTCTCATACCAGCAAAGATAAAAGCAGTGCAATTTCATCGGAGTAGCCAGGATTCTGAATTTCACTAGATTTGTCAATCAGAAGGCTCAATTTACTTGTTCACTTTCATGGAATTTAGAAGTAGGCGACAGGAGACATAGTCTTCTCCCTGTGCCAGTGCAGAATCGTTTCCACCCTGTGTATTTGGTAATGTTTTGGTCAGTTATTTTAAAATTACCTAGCAATGGACCTTTTTTTTTGCTCTCCAGGGAGATTTTTCTATTGGTTAACTCACAGTGAGGTTTTTCTTCCCCCCCCCCCGATATATTCTCTTTATCAATTTCATCCAATTACTCCTAGTTATACCTCTTTTTACTATGTTAAATAATTCCTTTTATGCTAAATAATTCCTTTTTTTCCATTTTTGAGTTATCACACTGTAACATTGCTGTTCTCCTTTTTATGGAAACTGTCTCAAATTGGCAAGATCTAAAATATGCTGAGTTAAATCTGCTATAAAAGAATTTATTGACAATTACTGTAACTTAAACATAGTACTGCTTTAATAATCTCAACTAAAACTGAAGCTTGAGTGATTTTTGTTAGCTGAACCAAGAAATCTATCAAAGGGAACTCTCTATTCTGAACTGTTTCGTGGTGATGTAATGGGGCCAAATGATTAAGCATAGCCAAGATAGCCAAAATCCTCTGGGTCAGATTACCCTGTCTGCTGAGAAGCACAACAGGGTTAAAAGGAACACAGATGCTGGACAAATGTTTCTGGTAAGAGGAGAAAAGGTAGTACGATATTGTCTCCTTTTCTCAGGGTTGAAGCTAATTTATAGTGGGCTCTCCTCAGCTGCCTGCGGGTTTTCCTGAAGGCTGGGCACTGTGAGGTGCTGAAAGCTGTGGGTCCCCTGTCCAAAATGTTGCTTTCTCTAAAGTCTATAGGAAGGAGGACATGGTGCTGCATACTTTGGCCTTGCCGTGGTCCCAGCTCAGAAAAGAGCTGTGCCGACATGTTAATTGTACGTGCCTCCAAGACAGCACGTAGGTGCTTGGGCAGCACCAGAGCTAGCCCCTCTGCTTGAACTCTCTGAGGTCGCAGGTCCTATAATGTTTGACCRGGGCGTAGAGGAGAGAACTTATCTCACAGTAGGTGTTATCTGCAGCCTAAATTTGTGGCAGGTGTTGGTCAAAAGGTAATGCTGTCAGAGCAGTAGTGACTTAACACTGGCCAGGAGGAGCACAGCTAGGGACAGGGGYACCAGGTATGGGCTGGCTTCCGAGGGATATGCTGCCTAAGGATGGGGCAGTGAGACAGCAGGATTTATGCACAAAAGCTCCTCAATTTTAAAAGGAAGAAGTGGGTTTGCCTGTAAATCTCATGGCATATGAATGATGGGAAAATGTGGATGGTAAACTTGGGATAAACATGCCTGGTTTTCTCGACTTTCTTCTGCCTCAAATCTTTTCTCTGGACAAACCCCTGAATTTAATTACAGAGACTTTCACACCAGCACCCTGACAAGGTGACTTATTCATTGAAAAGCACTGTGATAAAGTTGCATTGATGCATGCTACAGTCATGGCTACAGTGAGAAGGTTTGCTGTTGTCTGACACTGTGCATCTGACATTAGTAGCTATCCATCTGCCTCAAGTCTGATTTTGCAAAATAGCGAGTGGATACGACTCCAGCTGAAGCTAATAGAAACTGAGGGCTCATTCCCCTAGACAAGTCAGACATGTTTTAAAGGTACCTGTGGATGCTTAGATGGGGACTTGGGTATTTTCCTTCAGCTGTTTATTTTTGTAAAACTTTGGTTTCTGTGTCACATAGGATTGGGCCTGCCATGTGTGTGTGTGTGTGAGGGGGGAGGGATATAATTGTTCCTTATTTTAGTTAAGTACCTAGACTGATGTGAATTTGTACAAAGATTTCAATGTTGTAGTGATAGCTGCCTTTATTATATTACTTTTGCTGGACAACTCATTGGTTCTAATAAAAATTAGGCTGCAGAGATTCACCTTATTTTGGAGTTAAAAGCTTCTTTCAGAGTATTTTCTCTGATCTTATAGTATGGTCTCTTACTAAGGATGACTGAAAAGAGACAGATAATGTAGGCATAATCCTACAAGAAATAGTATATATTTTGTTTCACAATAACATTTAAAATCTTTTTTTTTTCTTTTTGTTCTGGTATAATATACTTAAAACTATTCTGCGATGTGTGTTTGAGCACATAAAAGGTGCACCATGTAAACAGGCCCCTCTGCCCTTGTTCTTTAGACTGTAGTGAGGCTGTTGAAAGGTTGCTGAGTGATGGTGTAATGTTTTAAATTAAATATAGATTTGGGGTTCTGAGCCTGCTGAGTTGAGTGCTGTAAACATTGGAGGACCAATCAAAACAAACATAAGTGACACAAGTGATCGTCATTGAATCATTTGGCATTTCTCTTGACTTGTTTAGAGACAAATGCTTTTTGTTTCCTTTTGTGGAATATTGTTTCTAGATCTAGTCAGAATTTTCATTTATACAGAGTCCATCACAAGATAAATAACATGCTTTTACCTTGAGCAGCTAGTTAAAAACAATGCAGAGCATAAAGCTAGAAAGCCGTAGCGCTTGGAGTTTTCCTCCCGTGATTGACTGTATTCATTTCCTGATCAACCATTCTCTCCATTTACTGTATCCTAATTCCATCACGTGCTGTTTATGAGTCTAATTTCCAATATAAAATTGCTACAGCTGAGATGGAAAAAAGCCTCTGTGAATTTGTGTGTGTATTAACATTTGGGGTAGCAGGTGCTGAGAGCTCTTTTTCCTTGGTGCAGAGTGTATATTCTGCATCGGTGGAAGGCACTGAGAGATCTCACGCTGCAATCTTTTGTGAACAGCAGCTTCACATTTTTTTGTGTTGCTTCACTAGAAAGGGATCATGTAAGGCAAGGCCCTTCTCCAGTGCTAACAGCTCCAGAATATTGCTCAGCCAAGTGATGAAGAGGGCTTAGATACAGAAAGGATTTCTGAGAGGGTTATCACTGAAAAAAAAAAAAAMCAGAAACAAAACAAACATAAAAGTCCAAGAACATTTTAATTGGTTAGGAAAGAGGGATAAGAGGGACAAGCCTTACCTTAGACTTTAACTTTTGAGTACAGGAGACTCAGCTGGAGGATTGGACTTGAGCTGGAAGACTAGACGATCGTGTGCGTGCGCGAGGATTTGATTTTCCCCCTTGCGGAGTTAAAGAACCTGGAGGCATAGCACAGCAGATGTAAGGGTATTTATTTATTGTTTTTTTTTCTTTCCTTCTTGCTCTGTACAGCAGCTTGACCTCTCTCCTGGATGAGCTGATCGGGTTGTTGTCTTTTTAGTCCTTTCTGGGCCTTTTTACATCCTCAGTCATGTTCGCTAATAAAAATGTGACGAGCTATGGAGAATTCCCCTTTTCAACTGCAACAGAAAAATATGCTTTCTTTGTAATAGGGGAGACTGATGGAGGCAAAACAAAGATTAGGCCATTTCAACAACAATTACTTAGTTGTACAGTATAGTTCAAAACACAGTACAGCGATTCAGAGAAATAAGGAGCAACTTGTGCAGCAGTGACTCAAGGAATGAGTAGAATGAGCTGTTAAAAATAAACAAAACAAAAACTCATTCGTGAGAGTTATGATTACTACAAAATGTATCTTTCCCCTCCGAAGGGCAACGTCGCACATCTACACTGTCTCATACTGGGTAAGAAAAGAAAGACTAGTTAGTAGCCAAGAACACCCTGATGTTCTGTGCTACAAATTGGAAGTGAAGGTTACTTTCTTGTAGACTTTATCTTAAAGCAGTAAAACGGGTAGCTGCAGCTACAACTGAAAGTATTGATTTTGTAATTTCAGCAAATTAAGAACAAGACAGGAAACCTATTAAACCTTTCCACTGATTGCCAGGGCACTTTTTGGTGATGCTGGTGCTGACATTAAAATTACAGGCGCCTGTCTCTTTAAAGCCAAACATATACATTTTACAGAAGATAGTGCCAGTTAACATGCTGAAAAAAGATCTTTATAAATCTGTGTAATTTTACATTTCAGATGTGAAACTTTTGAAGCCTGATGACATGAATGTCAAGCAGCACATCTAAAATTTTCATAAATTATGGTTCATGTTAGATGTGCTTTTATTACATTTTAATAAATTAAAATTTTCACAAAGCCAGAAGATTTTTTATAATAATAGCAAAGATGGTAACGCTAGTAATAGCATTATCTGTCAGAACATTATGAGTAATGATTATGTAAAAATCTATGTAACAAAGGCTAACAGAAGAAATGATCAAATTATATTCTTCTGTATCTTGTATAAAACAAGTTATTTTATTATGGTAGCAAAAACTCAACTTCTCTTAAAGCAATATTTAAATTACTTTTAAAAAAACAGTATAATTAAATTCATGTGGATTACAATGGTTAAGATCATTCGTTTCATAAAGAATTGTTTTAAAGCTTTCCTTTAATATTACTGAGTATAAATTAACATTTTGTGTCTTTTACAAAAGCAATATTTGTAATAGTCTTTAACGAGAAAATTTTTCATTAAAAGTGGGGCAGAAAAGGGGAAATTATACCTGGATCCACTCTGAATACCCTATAAAGATGTAAGTTTTCAGTTTATCCAATTCATAAATATTTTGTTTCATCTGAGCGGGTGTTTGGCGTCTTTCCAGTGTGTAAACAAGCGTGGATTTTACACACACAAATCAAATTTACAGGCAAGCCATCATCTACATTTACTGTAGTAGCCAGCAACTTGTGATGTGCCTGTAACAGAAATAACACAATGTAAGAGGAGGTGGTGGGAATGTAAATTTAAGAAGAAAGATTGGATTTGCAACAACAAAGGCAATCTTAAAAAGTGTGGGGGAACACTGCAGAGTGACTACGTGCCAAAAGTGCCCAATACAGCAAACTTCAGGAATTTAGAGCAGGTTTTTTGACCATCCCTAAACATATGAATGAGAATGTGCCACTAATGTTAAAGGTCTAACAGCAGAACAGTGTATGAAAATGGGTAACATATGTGAAAATGTATGTATAAAGATGAAGGTGTGGATTGGTGAAGTGGATTTAATAGTAAAAGAAGATCTAGAATAACCAGGAAGACAGACTAAAGGGGAGTGCAGAGCTTCAAACAAACAATCAATCAAAAAAATCCTTTTTCTTTATACTTACTGGGGAAATGATTCCCTTGGGGAATTCTGCACCTCAAATATCACCCTTTCAAAACTAGCAGAAGTTCAAGTAAGAAGGTGATGCTTCGCAGCACATCTCTTTGGTTTACCAGGAATGCACGCACATGCATGCTTATACAGATATATATTCTTTCTCCTTGTTTTCACAGCAGCTATACCAGGGTGTCTGATGTCTGCTAAGGTAGGTGCATATTGCATATTAGAGGTATGCTCAGATAATAGCTATAACCCCAAAAAGGATTAGTGCTTTATTGTACTGCACAGACAAAGTCCACAGAGATGTCCAGCTCCCACATACCTCACAGTCTGGAGTTTCACTGAACCTAAAGCAATGAATATGAAGAGGAGAAGGATGCAATAACAGCAAAGACAGGTGCACACATAAGTTATTCACAGTGGCCTAAATACTTGCAGGTGGCTGGCAGGATAACCACTCCCAGATGGTGGTGATTTGTAGGAAGACAGGCAAAAGGTAGGATTTAAGGAGGAATTGAAAGGGATAAAGATCAGTCTCTGCTTGAGAGGTGACACTTTATTTGGCAGGGGATGGCTTCAATAATCTGAGTAGGAGCTTTAACTTATCTTGCTAGAGTTCCTTCTGGCCATTTGACAATGCTGAGATTTTTATTAAATCTAGTGTGAGTTAGAGCCTTCTCCTAAATTTCTCTTTGAGCTTTCTTTTCTTCCTATTAAATCTTGGTTTTTCACTCTTCCATCCACCTTAGGTACACACTACTAGCCTCTATCCTGTAGATCTGTAATCTTGCCAGACTTGTGAGTAATGTTGTGTTTCCTCCTAAATTTTATCAGATGATTTTTTTCTTCCTTTTTTTTGTTTGTTTGTATTTTTTGCAGATTCATTGGAACTTTTCTTTTTTGAAATGGACTGTTCCAGTTCTGAATTGGAACATATACTTGTAGATGTTTTATATATGTGATATATATGTGTGTGTGTATATGTATATACGTATATAATGCATACATATTTATATTTAAAACACCAATTGATTTCAGGAAACTAGAAGAACCAAGAATCACTGCATGGCAGAAAGTACACCCTAAAATGTACAGGTCCTTCTGTTACTTGATTTACAGTAAATATTTGTACCTCAGTCTCCTGCATTCCAAGAGGACCTCACTATTGAACTTCAGCAAGCAATTCATTCACCTACATAAAATTTCTATATTTGTGATTTGTGTGTATTTTTGTGTATTTTTTTTTCTCATTGCCTAGTGGGCCAAAGAAAGGACAACTCTCTAATTCAAAGTCTATAGCATTTATCTTTGGTGCAGAAACTTCAGACTGAAATCCTGCTTATAATAAATTATTTCTGCAATAGGAAAAATGAGGAGAGACATACAAAAAACAAAACAACACACAGTAGCTGGGTAAGGTGGGACATTTGCTGGAATGTTATTGAACAACAGAACATAATCTAGGCTATAAGCCTCCTACAGTCCTGGGAAGTGTCCTCATTAAAAGTTTTTATGGTATTCTGTGGAACGTGCTTTCCATATGAAACACTTGGAGAATCTGGGTTATGACCCAAGGTAGAGAAGGAAATATTACATTTCCCAAAATGCTGCAGTGCAGGGGAATCATGTCTTGCCCACCTTTACTTTTCCACTGAGAGTAATAGAAGTTTTTTTTAACATATACAAACTGTGTGTGCTCATGAACGTACACAAGCGTACTGGAAAACACTGATCTTTATTAAAACTCGATTTTTGCCTTGAAACATGTCCAACAGTGGAGAACCAGAACTTTTAAAAGGCTATTTTAAACTTAATGCAACATTGAATGAACAGGTGATGAAAATTTTGGTAAAAACATGCTGATTTTGTGGAAGTGTAATTTTGGATATGAATGCCTCTTTTCATGAATGTGTTGAAAATGGCAAGTGCTAAATGCATTTGAAGAGTTAAGTTAATATGTTATGTACTACTGCTAGAACTATGAATTAGAAAATGTGAGTTTACTGACCTCCTTGAAATACTGATGTGAAATTCTCAAGAGTTCATTATCGGTAAACATATGGTAAAAATAACACATGGGTTTCTGATGGATAAAAAAGTTAGTAATGCTTTGATAACAGGATTGTGGTTAATGAAATGTTAGCAAGGATGAGTTGATCTTGCAATAAATAGTATCATTTCAAACTTAAGTCCCAACCAGATGTCTGCTTGAATCTTAGTGAATTAGTATAAAAATAGCAGAAGCAATATAAACTCCTAAAAGTGTTAACTGAGGAGAAAAATAATGATTTTAACTGTTATCTTAGCTTAATTGCTGAAACAAATTACCATTCTTGGATATTGTCAAACAAGCTAAACAGATTTATATAATATTTAATATCAGGAGTAGATTTTGTACTAGAAATAGTGATAATTTTTATAGGCAATGAAATAAAATCTAATTACAAATGGTGATGGGGAAATAAGAAAAGAGAAAAAATATCTTCTGACAGTTCTTTTTTTTTGTGTATGCACTGTACATTCTATTTACATGTAGCACATACGGTACACACATGCCTGTTGGACTTTACAAAGAGTTTTTTATTGCTTACATTCTGATTTTCCTTGTTTTCTTCTCTCACCTAGGTAAGCAAACTGATAGGCAGCCAGCATTCTTTTAAGAAGAATTGACTTTTTCATTGTGAAATCGTTGGGTGCTAAATATTCTTTGATGACCTGAAAAATGGTTGTATAGACAGAAGAAAGGAGAGATCTTTTGATGTTAAAAGGCAATTTTTGTCCTATCCACTGCTTTCCAAAAAAAAACCAAAGCAAAACAAAACAAAAAAAAAAAAAAAAAAAAAGAAAAAAGAAAAAGAAGGAAAAAAAAGGTGAAGAGAAAGTGAAGAGAGAAATCATGTTATTTTATGGAATTCAGTTGTGTATGAAATTCATACAGGAATTCTGTGTTTATTTTCTTTGTTCCCTCCAAGTTTTCCTTATAGTTTAGTCACTGTTTCTACTGAGGTAAATACATAAAAGTAATGATTTTGTCTAGTGGTTGTGACTAATAAAGCTATGGTTAAAAGCAGAAATGGTAAATTATTGTCTTGAATCAAACTTGGAAATAGTCAAGAAAATATCAGATGTTTTCCACAAATAATTAAGTGGAAATCAATAGCTCTGTGTGCCAATTCCTTACTGCTTGTTATCCTTTCTCTTTTAGCTAAGAAGTAAGAAACATTTTGAAATTTGGTTTTGGGTAAACCTCAGAATATTTGGATGCTTCTCTGAACTTACTGAGATCATTTCTTTAATAGTATCTCAGCCATTTTCCATTTTTTTTTTTTCATCCTCCAAATACTTTATTTATATTCCTTTATTCTTATTTGGGATAAGTCACTTTCCTAATCTCCTTTCCTTTTGTTATTAATACAAATCATTAATAGCTGCATATCAAATGTGCACTAGTACAGGCTGGGGGCTGACCTGCTGGAGAGCAGCTCTGCAGAGAAGGATGTGGGAGTGCTGGTGGATGACAAGTTGACCATGAGCCAGCAATGTGCCCTTGTGGCCAGGAAGGCCAATGGTCTCCTGGGGTGCACTGGGAAGACTGTTGCCAGCAGGTCGAGGGAGGTGATCCTGCCCCTCTACTCAGCCCTGGGGAGGCCTCATCTCAGGTACCGTGTCCAGTTCTGGACTGCCCAGGACAAGAGAGACAAGGAGCTACTTGAGAGAGTCCAGCACAGGGCTACAAAGATGATCAGAGGGCTGGAGCACCTGCCCTATGAGGAACGGCAGCAAGAGCTGGGCCTGTTCAGCCTGGGGAAGAGAAGACTGAGGGGGGATCTTATCAGTGTGTACAAGTACCTGAAGGGAGGGTGTCAAGGGGACGGGGACAGACTCTTTTCAGTAGTGCCATGCAAAAGGACAAGAGGCAATGGGCACAAACTGAACCACAGGAAGTTCCACCTGAACATGAGGGGGAATTTATTCTCTGTGAGAGTGACAGAGTGCTGGAACAGGTTACCCAGAGAGGTGGTGGAGTCTCCTTCTCTGGAGATCTTCAAGGCCCGCCTGGATGCAACCCTGTCTAACATGCTGCAGGTGACCCTGCTGAGCAGGGAGGTTGGACTAGATGATCTCCAGAGGTCCCTTCCAACCTCAACCATTCTGTGATTCTGCAAAGAGTAGTGTTTCAAAACTTTGCTGCCTGTTCCTTTTCCCCTATATGGGCAGCAGCAGCATTTACATCCCTTTCCCTGCATGAGCTGTCAGAGCAGAAGTACTGTTTCCTCTTCTGGAGTGCTGTTCTCTGCCCCTCCATTCTCCCTCCCTCTAGAGTCTGCTTCCTGGCTTGGGAAAGTTCTACAGCACCCGCGTATCTATGCCCAGGAGGCAAAAGTATTTTTCTGTCTTCTGTTAATTAAGAGGCTTCCCTCTCAAACTGTCACCGTTTCCTTTTGGATGTCTGACAACATCACTCTCAGACCCAGAGCCCTCCACTCCAGTGCTAGTTTCCACAGTAAGAAGCCTCCCAAAAGAAGGAGACCTGCTGTCTCTGCTTTTCCATGCTGAGTGCAGGAGCTAGTTTCATCTGTCTCCACTATGTTCTAGTACCATGGAAAGGAAACTCCCCCTGTAATTCCTGTAAACTTGGAGGATAGATGTTAGAAATGTCATTCTGTCTGCTGACTCTGGCACTATCTTAACCTTTTAAGTCTCAGCTTATGCTGTATCAGATGCCTTGACAGGGAGCTATGGAGTAAACTGCCCAAACAGAAATGCCTTATATAGATTTCACCATGTGGCCAGGTAATACCACCAAAAACAAGGGAAGGGTTTAAATATTGCATTTCTTAAAATGATACAACACAGGTTCTCATTGTGTGCCTCCCCTTTTGCACTGTTAAGATGTATGGGCTTTCAATTTGGAAATATGTGCCTGCAAAGGCAACAGAAAGAAAATTACTGTTTAAGTATGAAACCTGAGTTTCATATGCAAGTGCATATTTCCAGGGAGAGGAGAGAGATGGAGATTAGAAATGTTTTCTCAACTGTAAAGGTCACTTATTTCTTCAGGAAATTATTTGGGCAAACTGAGAAAAGGAGGTTTGAAGGCTCTGTCAGTGGGACAGGCAATATATGAGCAGCAGGGATGTCCTTACGAGAGATGGTAGGGATCGGTGAGGAAGATTGTGGAATCTCCATTGTTCTTTACTTAAAGAAGAAAATTATAAAATATATCTGTCAAGTTTAGCTTAAGTGTGGTCTTGCAGTAGAGTAGGATTGATGACTTATGACAGTCCCTTGCGGCTCCATTTCACATATTCTGTAGGAACAGGTAGCTTCTTTAAGGAGAGATTCTGAGTGGATAATGAACCTCCATGATCTCTTCTCTTGTCTTAGTCAAGCCTTCTAGTCTGCAATGTTATCTTGTAGCAAGCTCTGCCAAACAGCAGAAGCAAGCAAATGTTGTTAGACATTTAAAGTAAGCAATGAGATTAAAGTTGGGAGGATTGTGGGTTGCAAGAGGAATGGTCTGAGTATAGGGCTGGAGAAAGATCAGCCTCAGAAGGAGCTTTCATACTAAGATGATCTGTGAAACCGTTGTTTACTGCAGGGTGGTAGGGAAAATAGGAAATAAAGCTGCAGCTCTGCACAAATGGGTATGCATCAGCTGAAGAGGATTACTGTGGCCTTCAGGCTACAGAAGTGCTTTTGCTGCCTGTGCTCCCTGGATGCACTCTGATCTAATCCCCCTCCACAAATCTCCTGTGTTCAGCCCAGGATTTAGGCCACAGGGTTTCACTCCACAGGGGAGTAGAGTGATTGAGTCTTCTGGTGGTCCCCAGAAGTATCTCTGTTACTAACAAATAGGGAGTAGCACCCAATGGACCAGACTGCATATGTATTTTGAAATTTTGCCTAGTATGGTTTTTAGACCCAGATATAAAAGGAGCCTTCCTCACTCAGTGAAGCTCAATGAAGGGGGCTCAAATGAGCCCTTCCTGGCTTAATGAAATTTTACTTCTATCATTCGTAGTTCAGAGATAGGTGTAAGCCGTGAACTGATGTATCCACAAAGACTCTTTACAGGTATATTTGTGTTTTGTTTCAACTGTTTTGAATTTAAAGGAACTTCATTTTTGCCAAAACTTTTATTTCAGTGAACCTTCTCTCCTGGTTTAGCAAGAGGACCACTTCTCTCCCTCCCTTAGAATAGCTAAGAAAGAAGTCCTCTGGGGAGAAGAAGGAAAAAGGGAGGGCACCTGAAAACATTATCAGACTGTCAGCTGAGGACACAACACTATTCAGATAGCACAGGCACCTCTGCTAGCTTGTGGACACCTCTACCAAAAACAATGTTCCTCTACCTGGATGATAATCAAGGAATAGCTTTCAATAGCTTAAAATGCATCTGCTAAGATGGAAAATGTTAGCTACCCATTTCATATTGGTTACGGAACAGGCATGGGATTTGTACTGGTTCAAAGCTGAACCACTTAAATGAACCACTTTAAGGAGATTGAGGGTGCGTGGTAAAGCTTTACCCCAGCAGTCTGCTTAGTCTAGTGGGAAAATAGGATAGGACTTTACTGAACAATCCTTTCCTGAGGGCTGGGAGAGGGAAGGAAGGTAGTTGGGAGAGAGGATGGGGTCTGAACCTGAGTACAGGGACAAATTAAAGTTGTACACCATGAAATATAGATCACAGATTAAATCTTTTTTCAATATTGGAATTATCTTTCCTGTAATCAAAGAAGCAAGTTTAGTGCATTTGATTCGCAGTTTTGTTCACTGCACAAACAAAGGTGATACTAGTGGAATTTTGATTAAGCCTAATGAGGAAAAGTGTAATATATTCATTCCTTCCACTCTGGCTTCTTGAACAGATTAGCTGCAAAATTTGTCCTTCTTCATGCTCGCAAAACATAAACATAGTTAAAAGGAAATCATAATAATGCTTGATGTAAAACTAGTGCTTATTTTTTTTTAATCTTTAAAGAATAAAAGTTAATACATCAATAACAAATTAAGCAGATGACAACTTGGTCTGTTTACATTAATGGCTAATAATCAGCAGACTAACCCTGGCTCATGCCAAGAGCTAGTTTATGCCTGGACAGTAGGAGGTGATAACATCCTATTCAACCAAGCTGTATTTGAGTCCAACACAGGATTTTATGACCGAGTCATATGATTCTTAAAGGAACTAGCAGACAGAAACCCTAGCTTAGGTAAAATTTAATTCAGAAATGTAATAAAAGGCAGGGAAAAATAAGCATGGGGGAAATTTCCAGAGAATATTCCCATTTGTAATTATTTTTGCAGATATACGTAGTATGTATCTTCACGTTTAGGAACACACAATTTATACACACAACTATACTTGAATAAACATTCAGATAGGTTGGAGATAGCCATTATCACTTGTTAGAATAACTTAATTAAACTTGCTTATTAAAACCCTTTAATTCGTTAGTGATAAAATCTTGATTAGTACATTTTCCTGCTAGGTGACCTTCTAATTTAATAGAAAACGAATTTTTAAATGGAGAAAAATGCCTGTGGCTGAGATTTTGTGCAAGTGAATGGAGTTTGTAATACACATAGGGATATAATCGAGCCTAATTAGCGAGGGTGCAAATGAATTTTTATTTCATACACCAGAAGTGTCATTGATGAACTATGGTTCAGAGTTTGAAATGCATTCAGACTGGCAGTGTGGGACTGAAGTCTGTGGGAAAATCACAAGCTAATTCATTGATTGCCCCTTGGAAATTACTGCTGTTAATTGTTAGGTAATTAACATGGAGCTACAATTATATTGGCCTTAGGGGGTGATTAATGTTTCAACATGTCACATTAGCAGCGGCTGGATTTTAAAAGCTTTTCTTTTCACATGGTTTAGAGACAGATGGTATATTGTCTATGGAAAATTGTTTTCTTTTACTAGGTTTATACCTAGACTAAGCGAATATTCTTTCTCTGCTACAGCCTGTTTTTATATGGTTGAATTGTAAGCATCTTGGCTTGATGTACCTTAAGAAATAATATTTGCTTTAAAAAATCCCTATTATACTTGTTAAGAATACATAAAATATGCATGCTGAAAGGAAATAATTTCTGTTCTTATTTCTCGTATAGAAAATAAAAAATAGACAATGTAAGATTTGGCCACTTCATGGCAGCTCTTACATTATTTAGTGACGATACGGAGAAAAGGATTGCACAGTATCATACTTATTACAATCAATATAATTTAAGCAGAAACCAAACAAAGCATGTGGAACAAATATATTTAGTAACAGTAATATAGAAGATATTAATATCTCCATGCCTCAATCTTTCACTTTGTTCTGTGTCAAAGTCTCATTGACTAGAATAAGATTGGCTTGGACTTTCTGGAATTTTACCCGTACTGTCATATCAATTAACAAGTAAAACTGAATCCTTAAAGTGTTCTCCCAAAACCAACAGTATCTGTCTTTGGAAGACTTAATATAACCCTGGGATGAATACTAAAGTTTGATTTTGGTTTTGTTTGTTTGTTTTTCTTCTTTATCTGCTGCCACAGTAGATAGATATTTTTCAAAGTTCTGGGTTATTGATAATCACTCTGCTAATATTTTCTTGGTAATATTCTTAATATATGTCATCGGTATGTTCCTGTTTAGTGTAGAAGTTAGAAGTTTTGAAAGCATTTTAATTCTTTTTACCATAATTGAGTATTACATGAAGTCTTGTGAAGAGATATATTTAAATCTCAAAATGGAAATAGATTTTAGAAATTCTTTAGTTTTGTAAGATTTTTTTTTTCATAACTGATTTAGTTACATTATTCAGAAGATGTAATGGGCTTCTTGCAGATGAAAAGACCAGTTTATATTACATAACATTTCTTTCTTTTTTTCTTCTTCTTTTTTTCTCTTTCTCCCTCTTGCAAAAATTCAATTTGTAATCTTCCTTGGTAGTCTCATCCGGTTGTCTTTGTTATGGCTTATCACTTGCATTTTTACTGTCTGTTCCACTACAACATGTGACAGAAATCTTAATATTTGTAGCCATGCCTGCTAATAAATTTTAATTTCCATTAGAACACCTAAATATGGAGAGGATACTACTGCTTTAAATTTATTTTTTTGATATTAAAAACCAATGAAATGTAGCAGGAAAAATGGATGTCTTGTGTTCTTCCTACAGAATAGCATGGATTAAAAGTTTATTGTTAAAATCATTAAATCTTCTTGCTTTTTCAGAGGATCTTAAGTGTTACCTAAAGATACAAAGTGCCGGGGACTCGACTAGGAGAGGTTAGTTTTATGAAGAACTTGATGGAAATGAGTCATTAGAAATGGTTATATCACAGGAGATCACCTGCCTTTGGTGAGTCATCCACGCTTTCCTGCGCATTTGCTTGAATGATCAGGAGCCAGAAAAGCTCAGTGCAAGGATAATTTTAATACGAGATTCTGACCTGTGCTTTTAAAGAGAAGAAGTAAGTTGATATAAAGCTTGGTCAGCAGAACCTTTAAGCATATGGTTAACTTTAAGCACATGAGTAGTTCTGTTGACATTACAATTAAGTCTATACTTACATGTTTTGTTAGATTAGGGTCATTACCCTGGAAGAACTCCATAGGGGAAGAATACTCTAATTGGCAGTCTTATGAAGTTACTGCTTCATAGACATATACCTGGCAGTATATTCATTCATCCAAAATCCCCAAATCAAAAGATATATAGTCATATATCCCGGGACAGATCCCATTTTACACTAAGGCCATTTTGGACTTGCTTGGCATATAATAGATGTACAACTGTTATTTATACCTGCTTTAAGAACTGTCTGCTTTGCAGTACATTAATGAGGAAGAGAACCAGACTCTAAAAGATTATTGATCACTAGTAAATGTTGGAGTCTATAGCATTCTTCAGAAGTATATTCTATACGTTTATGTTAGCTTCTTGGATTATTTTCTTCTGAATCTCCCTTTGATTTCTCTTTATGGGGGTATTTTTGTACTAGTTACTACATTTTATGGAAGCAGTCCCCTTCTACCCGTTTTAAATTTAAGCTTTTATGGTAGTTGGCTGTAACATAAGTGCTAAGCGTGTGGTGGAAGAATAGAAGAAAACTCTGCATTGAATGATTTTTTTTTCCTTTTTCTAAAGTGATGGTAATCATCCTGCTAATATAATTTACTGGGAGAATATCTCAAGTTTTAGGATTTCCAAGTYTGAATTATAAATTCTGAAGGCTCTTTGGACCAGTATGTCTATATTTAGAAGATACAATACAGAAGTTGCTTGGCTCTTACAAAGAAATGTCGTGATCTGGGAAACACTCATTGTAGTATTCTGCCACAGTTTGCATACGGAATTGGGATTGAAGGTTTKGTTGCTATCTGTTGTTAAGGAAGTGACACTTGAGAAGAACATTATGAGGAGCATGGAAAGATATCTGAGGAGGAAACTTATCTAAAGGAGAGATGAGGAGCGGGAATAGTGATGAACGGGAAGAGCCAGACATGAATGAAAACAGGATGGGCAAGGGTGGAAGGGTAGGCCAGCTTTCTCTYCAGACTTTCTTTGGGAGCATTTAAGGCATTTTGTCAGTTGGTGTCAGGAATCTTGGGTGTGTAACATTTTTGTCAGCTTTGCAGCAAGTTTCTCCTCTCTCTTTTGTTTTTTGTTCCAGMATTTTTATCACATTTACCTAGGGAAAGGAATTGAAAGTAGATTTGAAAGGCTGAAAAATTCAATAAAAGCATTGCACATCTCAGTGGGTGAGCATACATGTGCACCTGGCACATGATATAGTATTCCACAAAAGCACAGCTCCTGACAGGAACCTTCTGCAAAGCCTTCTGGCCCTCTGGGCAAAGTCTGTGGGTACACTTAGCTCTTTTGCCATCGGCAAGGCTGAACATGGGGCCACTCGCGTGAACAGGTTAGCTTTCAGCTGTTTGTTTTCCTTCTCCTTCCCACCTCACCACTCTAGGAGGCTTGTTTGTCTGCCAGCTGTGGAGGCATGTTCTCCTCTCTCCTTGCCACACTGATTATATTTGTGAGTGCTATCTAGGCATTCACACTTAACACATTAATAATGACTGAAAAAATTACTCTAAATCTCATATTTAAAAAATGGAAYGAAACTTCTTATATTTTTTTCTCAAGCTTCTGTATTTTGTGTAAGAGACACCTCTCTCAAAGAAAATCAGCTATCCCTGATGAGATGACTACCACAMACAGATTTCAACTGGAGTACAAATTCGAAGAATCTGAAAAAAAATAAAAAGTTTGAGGAAATCCTGAAGAAGTGTATGTATGGAGAGTTAAAGACACAAAAGCTGTTCTCTTTCTGAATTTTTCACACCAATCAACTTTTTCACTTGTGGGGAGGGGGGAAATGTATGCCTATTTTAAACCCATTTGAGAAGAGCTTAGTGGTGCAGCCGCTACCAAGTACCATATCTGCATGTGTCTATGCTTATGCACATAAGAATCAGGGTATAGTTTTTCTATCCAATTACATCCAGAGTAGGGGGAGGAATGTGAGGGATTGTTAAACTAAAAAACTGGTCAATTTTTTGGAAAAACAACTTTTAAGAGAGTCCTTTAAAATCCCTTATTTGGCCTCTTTGCATGCTTTTCTGATGATTTATTTCTCTCCTAAATAAGTCTTTGCTTTTCTAGACAGCCATTCAGAAATGAAATACTCCTTTTTGCTCTCACATTTTAACAATTTCTTCTGATCCTCCAGTTCGTTTCCTCCTTGTATAGTTGGCAATATACCTGTATCTCTTAGTGTTGAGTCTCATTGTCTATTCTGGAGACCTCCTCTTTGAAATAAATCCTCTGACCTTCTCTTTCTAATGTCTAATGACCACAACAGGCTCCTCACCAGCTTTCCTCGTAATCTTATCTTTTCTGTCACTGACTGTATAAATGTGTTTCTGTCACAGGCAAACTGACTTCTGTCTTGTTCTTTGAATACTAGCTGCAAAGCTAGCTGGCTTTGTATCATCCCGTGAGTTCTAGGATAAAATTGCTCACTTTCTGTCTTCTCTTCCTTGAAGATCAAGCTTCATGCTATCTTAGTCTTTTTGAGAGAGTAAAGCAGTTTGTCTCTGTTCTTGGAAGTGCATCAAATTCAGACTAGTTTAATTTTTGTGTGTGTGTGTGTGTGTGTGTGCGCGTGCATGCATGCTGATGATTACTAAAATAACTCCATGAAGGTGGCTATGCATTTAATCTGCTCATTAAGATGAAGACTGTATGAGCTGGTAACTTAATTCCATAGATTTCTTTTTTTCTTTTTGTTCTTTCTGCTGTAAGGATGTTCCTTTTTTTATTATCATGCTATTTGAATGCTTAGAGATGAGCTTAAATGTCGGTTCCTGTCTGACTCTGTATCTGAGAAGGCTAATTTTCTAGGAGCCTACAGGTGAACTGGAGGTTTTGCGTTGACTATTGCTATTTATTTCTGCTTTCTGCAGTCCATCTGTCCTCCTACGCACTCCTCATATTCTCTTAAATGTTGTCATTATTACTGAGAGTATTCAAATCCATTTTATGTCCAAATATGCTACCCTAAAAGGAACTCCACAGAGAGACTGGGAGCTTACCATTGTCTGGGGTCAAACTTTTCTGCAGCTCTCTATCTAAGGAGTATTTCTTTACATAATACACATGATGACTATTCCAGCAAAGCTGTGCTAGCCAAACTGGACAAGACCCACTTAACCCTTTTCTGTGGCAAGATTAATATTGACTACATGCATAATGACCTAATTAAAAATATTGGACATATTGTGCAATGTATTTTTAAGGAGGCACACAGTATTCTTTGTTAACTTGTCCTGCACAATGATCTTCATGAGGCTTTATTTGGCATACAATTTAACACTCCTCTCACCAGTGGTTAGCCTGGATATTCAGATTTGTTTGAGGCCCCTGGCTTTCTCCCTTTGTTAGAATCCCTGATATTTGTTACTGACGGCTGAGCAGTGCCAATAAAAAATGTTCTCAGTTCCTCTTCGTAATACTGAACACAAAAATMCCCAGATTTTTTTTCCAGTCAGTCCTAGAACTGTATGACAGCAGAATAGTGAGGAAACAAGGCCAAATCTCTGTACATGCTGAAGAAAGCTGACATATATATAGTATATATAGTACARTAGAGAATATATAGTATAGCAAATAATATTTACAATATATAAATTAATCTTCTRCGGCCTTCCAAGATTTCATTTAATTTCAGTCCTTCTACCTAATGGCGTTAGGTCATATTTTATTTTTAAATGTGCATTTCTTCACTAAGTATAACATCTGGCATTCCCCAAATCTTTTTCACAATTCCATGTACATTTAAAATGTTATTTTCTAATCATTTTAGTTTTTAAAAAGGATTTTAATACGGTCTTGTTCTAAAAAATTAAGAATAAATCAAAATATGTAGTAAGGATTAATATAAATGTGTATTAGAAGAGCAAAGAAATCACTGAGACAAGACTAATCATCATTTAGATTATCAGTAGAAGATGATTAAAAACAAAGGATTGTATGACAAGTTATGTTGATGCTATGTTTGTGTAGCCAAATGTTTCAGCTTTATAAATGAAAAAGCCTAAGCAGCTTACAATGAGACAAAGTAATCATTCAAATTACAAACTTAAGAATTTCAAATTACATACTTCATCAAGTTGAGTCTATTGTAACTTAAAATACACAGTGAATAATTCATTTCAGTTGAAATACAGCAAATAATATTGCAACCATCATATAACTGTTATTTAGCTTTACAAAAGTGTTAAAGCATGTAACCATTACCCCCATCTTTTTAACTTGTGTGCTCCCTAGTAGTATTTATATTCAACATCTAGTAAGAACATTTTCTTATATGTAAATGATGATTTTTTTGGTGTATATATATACGTAGACACAGCTGATCTCTCTGAATGTTTGCTCTTGCTGCAATAACTTGATGTTTTTGACAAAGAACTCAATCCTCCAAAATATTTAGTAGAAAGAATAGAATTTGCTATTTTTATTGCTCTTGTCAATAGGAATTTTTCTACTGTAAAAGCTAGGCTGAACAGCAAGTTTTGGCAGGCTGTATTCCTAACATTAGAATTTGTTTTTCTAGAGTGTTATCACAAAAAGATAGAGGGGTACAGATTCCACCAATGTTATAATTATCTTGTCAAAGARGAGAGCTTGGTTGATAATCATAATTCTTTTTCCTCAGTTTCTGTTTTGGAAATTTTAATGAAGCGATTTCAAGCAAATACGATAGTGAATTTATTCTTACTGAACTATTCCTTTAAGTATCTGACTCGTATTCAACTTGTTTATAAGCAGTATTGATTTGAGCACTGATTTGTTTCCTACTTTTAGTGGATATTTCTGCTTCTGTCCCTTGTCTGCTTAGTCTAATGCTTCATTAACTCCACTGTATCTCACTTCAAATGGCCATTTTTGTAGTAAATCTCAAGTCTTTTATAGAAAACTAGCAATAGCTGAACCCTATATTCTAGTAACTCCTTTTGGGCCTCTGGTTTACATTTTTCAAAGAGGAAAATGTGTACATGGCATATGAGTATCGGAAGTGCCTCCATCTGGAACCTGCTTCATTGCTTTGTCTAGCAGTAAATCATGCTGCCTCCACCATTTCTGAGCTTTGTGGGCATCACTATTGATGTTGGTGTGATGTCTTGGTTGCCTTAAGAGTCATTGTTCTTAAAGTACTGCAACAGTTTTCTTGTTTCTTAYAAGCTTTTTGTCTTTGGCAGATACTGTAACTCTACCCAGCAGGGATGGGTTCAAATTAAGATTGTCAGATGTGTTAAGATTATTCGACGTTCTCTCGGACCATAAAATTTTGTTTCAGACAGATATGTTCATTCGCTAGCTTCATGGATGCTTAGCTCTAAGAATGGCCTGAATTTTGTAAAAGAACTTTTTATATGTCTGATAAGCAAATCTACAAGAATGCTGATCTAATACAGGTAGATATAAAATACAAAACATCAGGTGTCACCAAACAAGTTCCCAGTCTTTTTCATCTACCTAAGTATAATTATAAGAGCATGAACTTTATTCATTTCAGTATTAATTTAGTTTAATGATATTGAAAATTATGCTGCACAGACCATTGTCTACTATGAATATACAAGCTCTGAGAAAAATGTATTCTTTTTCTTTTGGGGTTGGAGGGAAAGCAGACAGCAATATTTAGGCAGAAATGGATTCCATGAGTTTTTTTTTTCTTTAAAAATATTTGTTGAAATACAGCCTATAAGTCCTTTCCAATACATTAGAGCATAATAGTAGTAGTAATAAAATACTGAAACAGAAATATTTATCCTTGCCTCTCCACTAGAATTTGCTTATTCTAACAGTAGCTGAATTAAAAATTAAATTCAAAGTCTGACTCACTTAAAAAAAAYCTGTTGCTACTCTGAATGTCTCAGGTAGAGGCAAAATCTGTCAATGCAGGTTTTCACCTGAGAACTAATCTAGAATAAAAGTATTAAAGCCATTGTCCAGTGAAGGTGCAAATTTGTACTGAAGTAAGAGGGAGAAAAGATTCCTCACTGTTTTGGAGGTAGAATTTTCAGTGAAAAGTAGGATCTGGTCAACGCCTTGTGCAGACTCAGGGGTTAGGCTCCTGTTAATTAACTTCTGCCAAAGGGGCCAAGAATTTTTCTCCTAGCTAGAGTTTGTTATCTCCTTGAGAGCACTATCAGCTACATTGCTATAGTTCGGGGGTAAAATGAAAGTTCTTGGAAACAACCTTTCTGTGYGCTTAATATTTTACATACCCTGCACACCCAGTGGTATGCCAAATTCCCTGGCAATCAAGGACTTACTCAAAATTCAGACATACGCGTAGCTAAGCAATATCATCAGCAAGGCTTTGAGTGCCATCCTATCACASAAACAAATATATGGCAACAGGCTTTGAATAAATTTAGAATGGAAATTTCCACTCTAAATTTAAAGACTGCTTGTGTACTGGGTAGTAGAAATGCTTTCTGTTGGAAAGACTGATGTCAAATAACCAAACTATTTAATGTACAGTTTGACTAGTTTATGATATTATATGACTTGGCTGCCTGTAATAGCTGGAAGGAGGTGAGATTTGATAGCCAAAGAGCCTCTTTCTGGGACATAAAGTACAGTATTAACRTATTTCAGCTATAGTATGGTTTATATATTACTGTACTGTTGTGTACATAACAGTACTTCTATTAAGTGACTTGTCAAGTGCCTGTATCAGTCAGCCCTCTTGGTTTCCTAGTAGATCTACCCCTCTCTTTCAGTCSTACCTTCTTACCTCTCTTTTTTCTTAGATAATGTGTACATACATATCTCTTCTGTGTGACATGTGATACAAACACAGATTTCTCTCAGAGATTATGTAGTTCCTCTTTTGTCCTCTCGCTGGTGAGATGGCTGCCAATTTGTTCTAAATTTGAAAATATAGTATAGTTAAAGATTAAAGAAAAAAAAGCTCAGTATGATAATGCATCTGTCATAAACAGAAGAAGARCAATGACACATTAACAATAGAGGCCTCATATATTATTAAAGAATTGTTTTACTGGCATTTAATTCAATGGATTTAATTAATTTTAATTTAAGAAGCTGTAATTTTCTATAATGGAAGTGCTTGCAGTAACCTGATATTTGATCATTAGGCTGGTAAACAAAGCCTGCCTTCTGATTAACTCCTGTTTTTTTTTTTTTCTTTTTCCTTTTTAATATTGTTTTCTAAATCAGAAACTATGCTAGTTCACAACCTTCTCACAACAGCAAGGGATCCTTTCTGTAGTTTTTTTAATAGCTGTTTTATTGTTGATTAATTTTATGTTTTAAAATCTTTAATAGGAATAGCCAGAAAGCTAATTTTCTGATAAATTCTTGTTGACATCATGACTTACTTGGAGTATCTTTGCGGTTACAGTCATTAAAGAACAAAAAGTTGAGAAAAGAGTTTTTACAAAATGTGAAAGAGCTCTCATGTCATCCAGTCTAGTCTACTTCTACTACAGACAGTTGCTATCAAACTTTCTATAAATATATCCAGGTCCACCTCAGTGCTAGATTAGTTACTTATTTTGCACTACTCCTGTTTAGCAGGCTGCTTCAGAATTTCTTTAATTAGATATTAATGCATCATTTACAGACTAAATCTATGCTCTACCTGATTAGATAAACTTGCTCTTGAGCCAGTATTTCCCTTTAGTTTGCATAGTATTTTTCYTTCTTAATATTTGCCCTTCTGGTGCATTTACACATTTATATTTGATTATCATCATAATTTTGCCTGTCTAAAAAAAAGGAACCCTCAAGATCTTTTAGTCTCCTCTGATAATCATTCTAGCTATTCTTCACATTGAAGACTGTTAGAAGAGTCTAAGAGGAGTGTTACACAAATGAGGTAATGTTTCTTCTAATACCCGGCCTTGATCATTGATAGTAAGCTCACCACCAAGCATGGCCCTGTGGTGTGTGTATGTACATACCCATAGTGATCTGCTATCAGCTAATCAAAAGCTTTCCTTTCATTTGTTTTCAACTGATTTCTTCTTGTTAKTCGCTTAGCACATGAATTTGCGTTCTCTGATACCATTCAAATTCAGCTCGAGTTATCAAGCCCATCCTGTTCCTCCTCTGTGACCCTGTTCTCTGTTGATGAAGTCTTTCTGCCTAGTGTTGTTAGTACAGTCCTAGTTTTGCATAAAGTTGTTTACAAAAATGTTATAAAAAAATCTATCCCAATACAGGAGAACTGCTCTAACAGCCTCAAAGCTATGCTGTCAAAATGTATTACACCTGATTTAGCCAGYTCCTTGTCTACTGAAGAACTCTTCTAAAACCTATGTTCTCTAGCTTAACTCTTAGTTTCTTATGTTGTACCGTATAAACTGTTTTACTGAAGCCTAGAGAGATTACAGCTACCATATTTTCCTAGGGTCATCTTATCAATTGAAAAAAATGATTTGATGTCATGTGATCTACCTGAGATGGTCCAATGTTACATTTTATTTCACTTGCTGCTTAGCTATATGATTTATTTTATTTTATTTTGTTTTATTTTATTTTATTTCACATGTTCTCTAGCCTCACGTACTATTCAAGTTATATTACAGATTTTATAGGTCCTAGCTGTCTTTGTTTCCTTCTTAAAGATACATTTCTTTTCTCATTTTTGGTCACAAACACTGAACACGATAGATTCATTAAGCATCTCAGCTTCTGAAATTGCAATTTCATGTGCTAGCTCCTTCAGTATTCCATAACGGAGATTATCCCGTTCCCTGAACATGTGTGCATCAAGATTTTCCTGTAGTCAGATAGGAGATATTCATTTATCTCCATTTTTCTCTTGTTCCTTATGTCCACCTGTTATACATCTTCATCTGGATTGAAAACAGAGGAAGGAACTTGTTTMGCTCAGAACTCTACTCAGATTATTGTTAATGTTTATCCCTTTGTTGTTGCAAAACAATCCTATTTTTCTCTAATTCTCTTTTTATTAATATGGCTACAAAACTTTATACTATCTGTTTTAATTTCCTTTGGAAGGTTTACCTCATCATTTGAGAGTTCTCACTTTATGTCTGTATTTGTTGACTTCCAAGAAGTGGCTCTTCTTTCCAGCCAGGATCTTTTCCTAGTCTTATAGCTTTTTACTTTTACAAAATACAAAATGAAAAAAAGAGGGAATTGTCTGTCCTCAATTTTTTTTTCATAATTACTCCAAACGATCTTAGGCAAAGTATCCAGATGTTTTGGGCCATCTTTGCAATAAATGTAAACAGTATATATATGTATATCTATTTACATATGTAGAATTAAAACAAATTTCTACTTATATATCGTGAGCAAGTTACTCATGTATTAATAATGATAAAATAACAATATAAACTTTGATTTTTATAAGTATAGAATAACACRTCCAGGGAAAGGAGAAAATATTTTTATTTCTGAGTCTCCTGAAAACTATTGTCTTCCGCATGCTGACCATTTTCCTTTGTGGATTGATTCCACATCTAGTGAGCAGTATATGCTATGTTATACTCATTTCCGACGAAGAGCTAAATGAACTCTTGTTTTAGGAATCTATCCCRTATCCACAGCAGATCTAGCCTTCATATGCCTTTCCAAATGAGAAATCTAAAGAGATTACAGTGGGGACTCAGACTGAGATTAAGACTGCTTATGCCAGAGATCTAAATTTACGTTAYAGTCGAAGGAGATTTGTCCAGTACAGTCAGTGGAACCTAGAGAATTCGAGTAGTTGTGGCTATCTATTTTAGAGAGTGCTGGATGAGTCTACAGAAGGGATCTCAGATGACTGAATGCGGTACTAGGTCAAAGCTGAACTGGCTTTTGCCATCGCACTGCYGTAGAGAAGCTAAAACATCCACATGTTGCTGATGGTCACTTTCACCTCTGGGACTCCTGGGTCTTTCTGAATCAGCAGCTAGAAGCTAGGTAGGACCCAGGATACCCCAGGGCATCTCCAAGGGCACTAAACAGCTATGTTTAGGGAAAAAATGAATTATGCCATGAAAGTTAATGTTRAATTGAATCCTATCTTGTTTGAAGGATAGTCCTAACAAGAAGTAGCTACTTTGTGTGCTTAGGTTAGATAAATTAAAACATATTTTCAGGTAGATATATTTTGAGGCCTAGACTCCAGTAGGGGTAAGTCTTTACACCTTTACTTGTKTTCTCTGAACATTGGACATAGAAAGGTGCCTCCACATTGCAGCAAGAAAGGACACAAAAAGCATTTCAGGAAGCAAAAGGACTAGAATCCATATAATGGAAAGCAGTTTGTTCTTACTATGTCACTCAATTACAAGTAGGTAATGAAGTCAGAAAAATAGAGGAAGGTGAGGCAAAGCTCAGTACCAGTGAATGTTGATAGTCAGTTTTTGCCCTTCTGGCTCTTTCCTCTAGCTACCAAACCTGCATGCCCAACTCCGTGACAGCACTGAAGTTATACTACATAAATCTTCTGGGGAGAACCTTCACCTAATGTATTTGGTCAATGTATAACTAGGCCAGTAGTACCTGTAAACTACACATATTCAGGCAGTCTGTTGCTTCCATGATATTTTCATGTTAAAATTCMCTGAATAATTTYTTGTATTTAAGGGTCTTTGAAACAAGTATGACGATCAATTAAACTTTTTCTGAAAATGTCAAGTTGTTTTGCAAAAAGCAACCATTCCTGATTAGCTCAATTGGGAGAGAGAGAGAAAGAAAAAAACCACACACCTTCCCACAAAACCCAAATTACTATGGTCTAAAGCACTGCTTCTCTTTGGGATACRTCACCATTAAAAATTCTAAGGACAGGTAAATAAGACCCAGTGGTAAGGAGAGGTCAGAGGGGCCCTTAAGGTGTAAAGGATCGGTGGAGGGGAATAGAGAGTTGAAAGGGAAGGAATGAGAAAAGTTCAAAGCCACTGGTGTAGAAAAGGCACAAGGATGTCATCATTTCTTGATATATGCTTAGGTGCATGGGTAAATATGCTGTAGTTGGTTAGCTGGAACAAAATTAATATTTCATAGTGTTTCTGAAGTGTATAATTTTTGCAGAGTTTTCTAATTATGTTTTTAACTTTAGAATTATTTTATTTTTCAGAATTTCTTCTTCACTTCTTGATGAATATTTCTCTGCTGGTTCAGAAAAACTGGAATATTAKAACCCAGGGAGCAGTTAGGGAATATGTTTTTACTGGGAGCTAAAGTAATTAGAAGTGCAGAAGAGATTGATTGCAATCTTCACCTAAATTAAGGACAGGCTCTTCTGCTTTCAGATAAAGTTGGAGTTGTAGAAGTAAAAGGCATTATCAACTCTGTGATGAGTTTGTGTCAGTTCATATTTTCAGGGGAGGTTTAAGAAAGTAGAAATCATCAAACTTCTTAAAAGAAAGCTGAAATTCTTCTTTGTTTAACYCTTTGTTTTTGCTCTTTAGGTACCATAAAGACTGAACAAATAATTTTCTTGTAGGTCTCGTCCAATTATGTGGAACAAAGACAACAGAAGTACAATATAAAATGTCAGAAGTACTCATGAGCTTACCTTGGCATGGGCGTTTTAGCTTCTTACCAATTACTTGTGACTACCTTCTGGTGTTAAATCCCTTCTAAAGGGATTTATTGGTTTGGTAAAAGTAGCCAGACAGTGTTATTGTTATTTCTTGTTCACTGGTCATGCAAAATCGTTTTTCCATGCTGTTTCAGAAAACATATGGAAAAGGAAAGTTGAATTCCTCAGCTGAATGAAGCAGCTGTTTGGTGTTTACTCTTAATCACTGTCGGTAAGTAGACTTCATTCACTGCTCTTATCCATGCTGTCTGCTAAAAGGGAATGGATTTCTCTTTTCATTCACCACAAATTTATAATTTATTATAAAAAATAGTAGAAAATAAAGACATTTCTCATATTTTGGTGATGTCTTTAACATTAGGGAAAGTACATTTTTATATAAAATACTATAGATTTTAATCATTGAGTTTGATAGTGTTTTTTGGCTCTATGCCATAGTGTCATAATTAAATAATAAGTTTCCTCAAGACACATGTAACAGTATTACTAATGTCATCTCTACTGATGCGTAACTGGTTACATTAAATTCCCACATATACCCTGAACATTACTTAAATCTACCAAGTTCATTTATTATTACACATTAGATTATCTAAGTTGGATTTATTTATCTTTCTGTTTTCAGGGGCTAAAATGTTACTTCTAAGAAGATCTTTTAAATATCAGCAAAAGCCTCCCCTGTCTACTTTGACACTTCTCAGTATCTCATTTTGTCCCAGAGTTTGATCAAATTTGATGACTTATTTAGAGTAGGSTGTTATTGTGCTTAGTGCAGTACAAACCAAGGAAACTATTCAAAAAACCTCTGCTCTAAACCAGATCCAGGCAGTTCAGTTGAACATACTATACAATTGCTTCATCAGTTGCCATTGAATGATAAAATTTGTTTCATTATTTTCTCTTTATAACACAAGAAATGCAAAATGTATGACTGTTTTCTAGTACTCATTCCATATCCCCCTTTCTTAAAATTGATATGAAGATTTGTTTAAACTGATAGTAGTAGCTACCTCTTCTGTGAATAAATTACACTTCCCATTTCTGAGAGGTCCTACTCTTTTCCTCCTTGCTGACCTCTTCTTCTCCATGTACTTTAAAAAATTCTGATTTATCTCAAACCCTCATGCAATCTGCTTTTCATTTTCTACCCTTAATTTTCTTATCATTTTTTGCACTCTCTCTTAACTTCATTTTCTAATCTTCTCAGTACTGCTGTGTAGCTGATGTTTTATGCCTTGTATTTTCTTCTTCCTTACTTTTGATTACATTTTGGACTTCTCAGCTCATCCTCATTGACTTTTTACTCCTTGTATATGTATTGCAAGATTGCACTCATAACCTATGGGTATGCATTCATTTACCTGTTCACATTTTCTGCGAACATTTCTTTCCCCAGTTACCAATATTTTTTCTTTAATGTTTTCATCATGTTAATTTTTCATCTGACATAACACATTTCACTAAAATCCCTCATCTTAAATATTTTGAATTCTTTAACTGGGGCCAGTTTGATTTTTCTCTCTAGTTGCATTAAATCTGTTTTTCCAAATCTTTCATGAATAAGCTTTCATGCCTCTAGTTAAATGATAATTTCAAAATTTGTTACCGTTACTTTTTTAATGTATGCATGAAAAGGATGGGAAAATTCTCCTGGGTCAGGAATAGTCTTCCTTTTGTGTAGCAACAATTGCATTGCTGAAGATAAACAAATAAATCTTTTTATATAATAGGGAAGCAGTTATACTGGTTCTATGCCAGCTGAGGATTCCACTAAGCTAAAGAATCCTTGCACATCATATTAAGCCAACTCTGCTGCCTGTTGCTGTCTGCACTATATTTTCCGAAGTTATTGGATATGTTTGTTCTTGTTAAAGGAACTACCTCTGAACTGGTAATAAGATGGCAGTGGTGGCTGTAGGGATTAGCTGCTGTAGATTTTGAAGTATTTACGATGCCTGGGAGTGATAGATGCTTGTGAATCAGGCTGTATTGGGAGGTATCAGAAGTAAAGATACTAGAAGGTTAGGCAGAAACTCCTCAGTACAATACATGGGTAATAGGTATTTCTAAGGAATGTACATTTTCTGGAGGGGATTGTGAGATATATAACACAATCTTGGCGAAATGATGTTATTTGGCAGTGTTGAGCATGGCTGGTCTCTTTCAGGCTTTTATAATCTTCAGCAATGTAAAACCGTTAGGCTAACAGACAGTAAGATGAACTTTGAGTTAATGAATGTTTCAAACAAGTTAAAAATGGAGCTGTAGCCAAGGCCTTTGGTTCCCCCCACTCCCCACAGTGTCAAGGAGCTCATTTTCCATTGGTGAGGGAAAATTAGTGGTAGGATTTGGCTGTGAGAATCCGGACTGATTGAAGCAGCAGACAGTGGTGTGGTTACATTAAGGATTTCTTGTTTAGGCTGCTGACAGATGAAAGACGATCCCAAATCTCCCTCTTGTGTGAGATGCACACTCAGAGTAGATTTCAGCCCTAAGTATTTATCAGATTTTCAGCAAATTGATTTGAGTGCTTTTGAACTGTACAAAATAAATGAGGCTTAAGAGTTCTGGATTAAATTTGTACTTGTACTACAGCTGCAAATGGCTTCAGTGTACAAAACTATAATTTTACAGGTGGTTAATCTGTAACATGGGCCAAGAKTTTATTGCACAAAAATTAAAATTGAGAGACATCAAATACCGAAACAGATGTCATATATGAATTACAGCTAGCTTTAAAAAAAAACATGTTGAGCAGATCTATTTCTGATTTAACATTGTTTCAGACTTTTATTAACATCAAAAAGGTATACGAGTTATGTAGAAWCAGTAAGACTCTCCACCTGAGAGAAATACTGAGCAATCAAGYATAAAACATTAACTTTACTTGAAAATATATAGCTAAACTGAGGTGGTAGTGTGATTGCTCTCTGTGTTACACTGGACTGGCTGAGGAAGGGGAGAAAAGAAAATGCGAAAGGGAATCAACTGGACCCCTTAGTGCCAAGCAACACAAATTAGAGTTAAGATGAGTAAGAAGAATCCAAGAGCTATTAATCGAAGCTCAGCATGTCTAGGGATAAATGATTCTTATGCCTGAAATAGATTTAACTCTCCCCAAACAGTAATCTCACTCCAGAACAGGAAATGAAAATAAAAGCAAGCTACCTACCAGGCAAGAGCACTCTCTACCTTCTGAGTATTGCAGTCACTCAAGAGCTGCTAAATGTGTGAGTCCCCTACAAATATAAAAATGTGTGAATGTGAATACCTGCATAATAAACTTTACATATACAGAGATTATTAAAGGCGGTCTTTTCTGAACTCTCATTTTTGTCTGTATTGATGCTCTGTGATTAACATGCCTTTTGTGTTGTGTAGTTTGTATTGTACTAATGTGAACGACAATACCTTTTTTTCACATAAAATTCCACCAGTTCAAAGATTGCTGACAATCACTACTTCAATTTTGAAATGGAAAAAATCTTAGAAGTTTCTAGTCAAAAGTTCTGCTGATGTTTTATTGTTTTTTTAAAAATAGTGCTAGATATGTTATTACTAGTTTAACTTAGTATTATGCAGTTTTCAGATAATTTTCATTTTGTTAACATGGCTCGCTCTTATTTTCTGGCTTAAGCAAATCTAAACACATGTTTAAAAGATGCAATACTCATTTTGTAGCTCTTTAAAAAGCTCTTGGCTTGAGAAGACAATGGATTGTTTCCAAAAGGAGCAGGGTTAGCTAAATGCGGAGGCATTTGGTAAGTTCAGCCCTGAAAGACTATCTTTATTTAGCTACTAAATGGAGCAGGGAGAAAGCAAGGATCTACTGCTACAATTTTCTTTTACTCTAGAGTTTTTTTGGAAAGCCTGCTCTGACCTTTCCTCAAAAGGCTGTAGTTCATATTTGGCTGTAATTCATATTCCAAATGTCTTTTCCTGATTTCTTTGTCTCCTTTGAGATTTCATTTGTTTGGATAAATCTGGCTGCAGAGGATTCAATGGCAAAACCTTGGCTTCGTTGGGGTCAGGATTTCATCCTTCAGTTCATGTTTGCTAAACCATTTCAGGTGTAGTACTTTAGCAAAGTCACTGTACCTCTCAGTAGCCTGGTTCTTCCTCTTTTCTTTCCTTGGATCTATTCTCAACGAATGTGTAAAATGATTTATTTATTGATTTGCTTGTTCATTCATATATCAATATAATACAAATAGATTCTGATTCAGACTGAGTTAGTATTCCTGAAAGTCTCTATTTCTGTGTGTTTCAGAGTACCTGTCAGGCCTATGGGCTAACAGAAAGCTTCTTTGCGGAGGTAGCCCAGTGCCTGATGAACATCAGAAACAGAACTGAATTATGCTAAATTGCCTTTAAAATCAAGGGCTTGTCAACTTTAATGCTTGTTTTCAATCATCCATGTATCTCAGTTTGGAACAAAATGACTTCACCTCGTCTTTCATTTACTTTCTCTGGTCTGGGCTGTTTCCTGTTTTTAWGCACTGGGAATATGTTGTAGACTATTCTAGGGAAAATTCTAGAGTCAGTGTACCCTAAAATGTATGTGCATGAACCGTGCAGGATGCAGATGCAGTGGTATAGAAACACTTTTTGCTTTAGTTCTATTTCTTTCCTAATATTTTCCAAYATTGTTAGTGTAGTCTACTGTGTGCTTTTATTTTCTTTTTCTTTTTTTCAAATACCATTACTGACACTTGAAATGATGGCATAGAAATATCTAGTTAAAAGCCTTAAACTTTGTTCCTGGTTAGTAATAGTCAGATGAGACCTCATTATATATAGGAAGTTATAGTTGTTTTTATCATGTGCTTCATCTGTTTATCTGCACTGAACTTCATCTGCAATCTGTTGGTCTCCTTTCATCATGAGAACTGACTCATTTTTCCCTTACACACACACACACACATTTATTTTCACAGAATCGGTAAGGTTGGAAGAGACCTCTGGAGATCATCTAGTCTAACCCCCCCTGCTCAAGCAGGGTCACTTAGAGCAAGTTAGACGGGGTTGCATCCAGGCGAGCCTTGAAGATCTCCAGAGAAGGAGACTCCACAACCTCTCTGGGCAACCTGGTCCAGGGCTCTGTCACTCTCACAGTGAAGAAATTCCCCCTCACGTCCAGRCAGAACTTCCTGTGGTTCAGTTTTTGCCCATTGCCTCTTTCAYAGGCTCGTGGAATTGGTAAGGTTGGAAGGGATCTCTGGAGATCATCTASTCCAACCCTCATGTGAGTGGCCCATACGGGGATCGAACCCGCRACTTTTGCRTTATTAGCACCACGCTCTAGCCARCTGAGCTAAACATAACCCCCCAGGACCTCTTGTCCTGTCACATGGGACAACTGARAAGARTTTAGCCCTATCCCCTTGACACCCTCCCTTCAGATACTTTCATGCGAGGACTTTCTCATCCTATAGTGGCAAAGATTTTTTAAACATTTGAGTGAGGGCCACTGTAAAAAGTTTTTTTCAAAATCAAATAAATTATTRACTGAATCTGCCTCGTCTATAGCCTGCTTATCACACTTCAAAGATTTCTTTAAGGAGCTGAAACGATTTGTTAGAAGTGTGAGTTTCTAATACGGATATTGCATAACAGAATGCCTAGAGTATTTATGGAGAGAGCGTCTTCCTACAGAACTTGCACATGCTTTTCACTGTGTGATTATTCCTTTAATTATTCACTTTGTTGTCCCATATAGAATTTATAAAATTAGTTATTAATCATACTATGTACAGTACTTGTTACAGTAAAGCAAAGAACAGTATACTGGCAGCAGTGTTTATGATTCTGAACCATGTAGGACCTGGTGCTCACTGAAAGATGTGGGACGGATATTAAAGWGTTGGCAACAACCTCCTGGGAGAGTGCTGTGGGAAGGTGGATTGCTGGAGTCTGAGAGCAGAGCAGAGTGAAAAGGCAAAGGTAAAAGCTGGCTAGAGACTCATGATGAAAAATAAATGCTTTGTCTTAGTTAACTTCAGATAAACGCTTCCAGTGAACCCACACAAACCACCATGAAAATATCCTGTAGTAACTAATACACACTACACTCGATTACCACCTTTCAATAAAGCACTAATATTCCATTTAAGATACACGTACCTTCTCTTACTTCCAAAAGAATAACATTTTAAGGCAGTCTTACCCGTATCATTCATACTATCTGCTAAGAGATAAATGCAGAGCAGCAMATCTGTAATACTGCATGCCAATACTGATAAGTTGTGCTGCAGTAGAGTTCAGAAGTATGATGTCCTTTTAAGCAAAGCTGAGTACAGTCTGCTATATCTTGTGTGACTTAAAAGCATGTAGAAGATTGTCTTTATGTACCACCAATTTTCACAATAAATTAGAAATTTGTGCTTAATGTCAAGAGAACTCCATTCTCTTTCAGGAGACAGACTGGGAAAGGGCAGTGAATAAAGGAGTCTGCTCATTGACAGACCCCAACAACACCTGTAAATGAATTAAAACCTACATTTAACTCATTCCCCTATACTGTTTTTAAAAGTGTTGGATTCTCAGGTTAAAAATTCGGAGAAAATAAATTTACATATATGTAAAACATTGCTTCTTAATACCACTTGTGGTGTAAGCATTGCAAACATGTTCTATGTTCAATAAATTCAGCAACTGAACTTTTCAACACAAAGCCATGTGTATCTGTGAATTTTAAATTAAACAGAAGTGAAACCATTTCTGGATATAGTAAAGACAGAAAATGAAATGGTAAAGGCTACTGGAGAATGTGTGGCAAGCTCTTTGAGTATGCATTAGGAGGCCAGCATTTTCCTGGCAGTCTGTTTTAAGGAGTAGTGTGCTTACGATAATTATTATCCTGAACAACTCAGAGATGATTGTAGACACAGCTGTTGTTGTTTAAGGTAGCAGACACATCAATGGCAAGGCAGTAGGTATTGATTTGTGCAGTGACATCCTCCTAGCTGTGTCATCTGAGTGAAAGAAGTCCCCAAATTAACCAATAATAAAGTGTTAGAAGTTGTAGTGGCTGCCTCCTGGGACTTGTTCCAGTTGAGGATACATATCCCTCCTCTCCCCACAGCCATCAATTCTCTTTGAAGGACAGTGTGCAGATCTAAATTGGTCAAAAACAAAATGCAAAGTCCAAAAGGACAAAGTAGCAAGTTGTTGAATTTTATATATTGAAAATTTCTTCAGAGTATTCTGAATCTTGATCTAACTGTAAATGTCCAGTATGTAAAACAAATTGTTATAAAAGTGAATAAATTTGTCTCTTTTTGTATTTGAGTACAGAGAGTTTAAATGTATAGTCCCATTTCCATCAAAATCAGATGTCAGAAATTGTTAGTTGTATCAATTTGATTTTCTTACTGTTCTGATTGTACAGTCCATTTTTGTCATGGGCCACTGGCTATATAGTACATCAGCTGACTGTATGTAATAAAGGGTAACAGGCCTGGACATTGTTGACGTTAGAGCAGTAAAAACCAGTGACCATAAATACTTAATCCACATGAACATCAATGAGAAGGTCTGTATTTAAGTAACAATCATACAATATATAAAATGTTAATCAAAGGACTTATGCTCTAATTTGGATTTAAACCATCCCATCCTGTTGCGGGATTTCTGTTTGTTTAGTAATATAAAACCTGCTTGTAATCAAACTTTTTACAGTTCTTGGATTACCTTTTTATAAAGGTTATATATTTTATGAAACTTTACATGACTGCATTCATCTCTGCTTTCAAGCAGATGGGCTGAGAAATGTTAATGATACATAAACTAAGCTTTACACAAGTAAGAATTCAATTAAATTTGAACAGGTAGATKTATATTACTGCATTTGAGTTTAAGATACTCTTATTAACCCTTACTTTTAATTCACAAAATCAAAGTATCTTTTCATATTTCAATACATATTTGAAACAAATATGTTTCAAATTGATATAAATTCTTATTTCCAAAAATAAGAATAAGAATTCTAAAAATACATGCAAAGAAATCCCTAACAGGTATCTGTCATCTTATAATAATAAATTATTGGTTATTGTTTACATTAGCTCTTTTCTATAAATATTCACTCTACAAAACAAAAAAATATTAGATTCTTTTATTTTTATGTTGGAGCTAGATGAAATATCATGTCTGGTCGATGGCACTTGACATCAGGTATGAATAATCCTGAACAGGAAAAGAGTTAAAAAAATCTTTTATATTTATAAAAAAAAGATGAAGCTCTTACAACATGTGGAGAGGCATGTAATCTTAGACTTACTTCTAACTCTGCTGCAATCAAGGTGTTCTCTGAGTAAAACCATGTTTTAAGTCTTAAGGATCTTAGTAAATGCAACTGGTACCTATTAACACAGTATAACAATTTTAAAGAAATGCAACTGCCAAACATGATCAATTTTTTACTGACATGGTGCTCATTTCTAAATTATGGGAGAAAGCTGAGAAAGCCTTTCTGTAGGTCTTGTTTTCTGTGGATTATTTATTTATTTTTTGAAAAAACATTACCCACTCTTTGAGACYGCTGTGGTAAAATTTCTATAAAGTCATGAAGATATTTTAGGATTTCAGAATTGGAATCTTTTGGAATCTTATTGCTATCTTCAGTGTTTTAAAAGACTTTGAATATGAAGGGTATTTTTCTAATGTTWCCTCTAATGATCTCTTCCAAATAAAGCTTGAAACTTGAGACCTTTCCTAGTTTTCTAGGAAACACATCAAGGATTTAATGTGATCTCAAAGGAGAACCTCCTTGTATTGGATGAGAACTGAAATCCATGCTTATCTGTCTAAGGCCTACATTAGAAAAAAAGTAATTGGGATTTTAATCCATTTAAGGTGTTTTTTGGGATGTTTTATTATTGTCTAACATTTCATAGCTTGAATCTTAGACCAGCTTTTAGTAGTTAAAAGAAAGTTGTGTCTTTGTTAYGTAAGTCCAGTGTCTGACTCAATCTTTTGTCTGGCTCTGTATTTTTATTTATCTTAATCAATTTCAAATCTTTTAGCAGCATAGAGAAAAATCAGAATTTTTTGCCTTAAATGAAGTTCCAAAAGTTTTCAGAACCCTGCTAAATGTTCACAAGTTCCTAATAATCCTTTTTTAAATTGTGTAAGGCTCTTTGTGAGGGAACAAGGTACATTACCCATCTCATTACCCATGTATGTATATTACAGACATGTCCAGTAGGAGCTAGGCACTACTACCGAAACAGAGAGCTGCAAAAAGACTCAAGTGTTTAAATTATTTATGTGTGAGGCGTGCTGGCCAATTTTTGGGTTGCGGTTGTGATTTTGTAGCTAGTAAGAGTGGTGGAGCAGGTTGGGAGCTGACAGCTGATTGACTGACCTAGAAGACCACTGGGTTATATTTTTGACTGACTACTCTCATTTTGCTATGTAGCTTTGCAGTAGTTTACCTGGGACGCCTAGCAGCAACATGGTCTAACTACTGTATTAGATAGGAAGCAGCTAAAATAGCCTCCTACAGTGTATGTGCTTTGCTTCTGGTTGAGACTGGATGGAGTTAGCTGATGGTGCTGATAGTAAGCAATACATAAGGAAAGGAAGTAATGGCTACTCGGGATTTTCTTGGTCATCATGCCGAAAAGGAAGAAAAGTTTTTAGATAGACTATGATTCCTCTTARGGAGCTGAGGAATTTGAGCTTTTGGTTTTCATTTGCCCATTTTTTTCTGTGTGCAAGTGAGATATTTTTATTTTTTGAGATACCTTATTTACTCTTTTTGTTCAGGGCTGCATTGTTTCTTCTT